>NW_010418930.1:5026-12633 GCF_000710305.1 Buceros rhinoceros silvestris
TGCTGCATGTTTTAGGATTTTCTCTTTCTTTATGGCATATCTGTGGGGATTAGAGATTAATTGCTTTTTGAAGCCTTGATTGCTAGGTGAAGGTTTTTGAAAGAGGCAGGCTTTGCACTGTTTCCCTGAAGAAACCAAGAACAACCATATGTTAACCTCTGAATGTTTCACAACCAAGGGCTGTAACCTAAGGGATTTCACGTGCCTGATCATGTTGACAACCTAATGCTTTGAAGTGTAATTGAGCAGGTAGGGATGACTACTGATCTGCTGTGTATTGCTTGCTTTGAGGTTTAGTTTGTTTCTGTCAGTTTGTGGCATTATGGGAGAGGGTATTAGGAGTTCTGAGCCATCTGGAGCTTGAGAACCTTTTGCTCAGAAACTTACATCAGTGCCCTTCTTACCCATTTATTCCCACTTGGCGTTTTTCTAGGTGATTTTCTTTACCTCAGCATGCTAACTTGCATTTTACTAGTTGAATTGCATCCTCCTTTTTTCAGACACCTCTCGCTTATTTTCAGGATCATTTTGAATTCTGTTTGTATCCTGCAGCATACTGGCAATCACTTCCAGCTTGATGTATCTGCAAAATTGATAATATTACTGTCTTTTTCATCAACCAGTTTATTAAGGAAATCATCAAATAGTCCAGTGTTTAGGATAGGCACCTGTGGAACTTTGTGGCGTGTATTCCAAAGATGGTTTTGGAATTGGTTCCCATAATGAAGTGTACATATTGGCTAATAAACCTTTTGAAATTACTTTTTATATTGCTTTGGGAACTCTGTGTGGCTTCCTCATAAGTTTTGTAGGATAACATACTACCTTAACAATTAGTTATTGAGTTTGCTCAAACATGCTGCTATCTGCAAGAGTGACAATAAAATTGGAAAATCCCCTAATATCTGCAATTATACACGCTGCATACCAGATGATTTATGCTGATTTATGTTCAGCTGGTCCCATAGGCTGCTCCTGAGAAAAATTTTCATGGCCCTGCTTCAGTGGCATAGATCTGCTCTGAACTTGGAAGAGCTGTTTTAAAGAGGGATCTTCCTCTTATCTTAGCAGGGGTCTTTATGTTCATAGCTATTCTTCAGTAGGTTCCAGCAGTTGTTATGGATAGGAATAGATGCTATTTTCCATTTTCCTCCTGCTGTGCTCAGAGAAGCTCTTGGGATATATTGTCATAGGCCTCAGAGAAGTGGATATGGAAGTTATCACCTTGTAGAACTCATGCAAGGAGCCAAGGTATTGTGTGAGGACTGCCAGAAGCCATGTAGATGCTGTCAAAGGAGGCATAGCATATTCATCAAGATAGAGGACATCTGATCTAGTACGTACACCCAGTACTGTGCCATACAGAGATACCGGTTAGGGTCTGAAAGCAGCGTCACAAATTTAATCTATTAAGGTGGGCTTGGTGACTTCTTATGATTACTAATGTCTGAACCCAGGCTGGTTGTGTCCATCCATTTTGGATGTGTACACTGTGCTTTAGCCAAGCTAAAGGGTTGGCTAAAGGGTTGGTCGAGGGTTAACACCGCCCTTGTCTGTAATCAGTGGCACATAGCTGCCTGTACCCTATACACTGTTGCATCAGTTCAGCCAAAGGTAGACTTCAAAGTTTTCCTCTTCTGGCTGCTAATGTCTCACTTTTTAACTGAAAACTGATATTTTTATACAATCAGAACTTTGGTACCCTAAATGTTGTCCAAATACAAATCTGAAGAGAAGTTGGAGAAAGAGAGTCTTTCTGGTTTATCTTCTAAGTATTTTTGATTATGGTGTTAGAGTGCAGAACAAGTTCTAGTGTGGATTCAGCTGTGTACCAGACTCAGCCTCAAAACATATGGAAAATACATTAAAGTGGGCTATTCTGCATTCTGTTAAATGGCCTGTAACCTCTGTTAAATGAAAACCGGTATCTGCTGTGTATCTGCAAGTGCTATCCTCATGAAGAAGTAAGGTTCCATTAACCTTGCCCAAGCTGATGGGTCTTTCCAAGAAGACTTGCATAGGTTTGGAAGGATTGAGAGAAAGAAGGACCATTAGCTTTAAGGAAATAGCCAACCTTCTGAGCATATAAAGTACGACAGCCCACAACGCTGTGCTGTGCTCACAGGCTGAAATATTTTGCACTTCATGGATCATGGACCTTAGTGGGCCTAGTCCTGCTGAGCAGGCATCAGCTGACTGTGCAGGACATCTCTCAGTGATGAAAGTTCCAGTTGCTGCTAGAATCTGAAGAGGAGTTAGCTGCTGAACTGGGTACAGGATATCAAATAAGGCCTTTATTGTTGTATGGAAGTCTTTTGTGGAAGAACTGTGTCTCTATCACATTTGCGATTAGTAAGTACCTTAACAAAAAAGTATTTGATAACAAGAAGCATCTCTGGCACCAACAATGAAAAAGACACTTGTAGAGACATAAAGATGCCTCCGGCATTTGAACAATGTCCTCCCTGTGCAATTTAAACCTGACACTTAGTGAAGGTAGTTTTCGTAGCTGTAGACTGTCATGGCTATGAGTGAAATTTAGTACCTCCAATTAGAGAAAATACTGCCTTTCTCTGCAAACCTGTCCTTAGTAATTGAAAAATAATGTGTTAAACCATTATGAACATTAAATATGTGAAGAAGAGGGTACACTTATTTCAGTTGGCCTTTTAAAAAATGGCTCATTAATAATTTAAAACTCTTTGCTTCAGGGTTTTTTTAAACACCTAACTAAAACTTAGACTCCTAATTACACATTAATAGTACAGTGGCAAAATGGGAAGGAAAAAGAGAATTGTAATTACTTATTCTCCCTGGCCTTACTTCAGCAAGTCATTTAAACACGTGGTTTAAAACCTTCAGAGTCAGAGAAGAAAAGGACTACAGGCACGGAGTAGCACAAAGACAGCCGCCACAGAAAAACTCAAACTGCAGTGTGGAAGTCTTGTTCTATAGTGCTTGCTCTTAGAAATGTGTGAAGGGTGGAGGTTCCATGTCAAGAGAGGCTTTAAATTTGGAATTAAACCAAAACTGAAGTGAAATATCTTTTCCAAAGCAAAATAAGGTTACTATTCTGTATGAATACAGAGATTTATTTTCAACAGTCACAGTAGTTCATTTTGAAAGGTGACAGGAGAAGGCTCTCTGGTGCACTGGCTTATTTCCGTCATAGATATCCATGGGTGCTTTTCGGGAAAGGAGATGGCTTGTGTTCATGAGACGTGGTCAGCGATAAGTGTATGTACTGAATTGCCTAAGATGTGATGGTTGGCAGATAACTAGCAAAATGGATTCTTGCTTTTTAAGAAAGTTTTCAAGGCACTATTCTTTTCTATGAAATAGTGACAGTTTTTACTGTTATGTTTTTAATGAATAATGGATGTGCTAAGTATCGGTGAAGTAGTTTACTGCTTTTACTCACTCCTGGTGACAAAATACAGCATTTTAATAGCTTGTAAAGAGCAAGAGAACCTTTTTAATTGAATTAGACAAATCTGCTGAATTTCATCTGACATCACCAACTTTTCGGTCATTAATGCTCAGATTTCTGCTCAGTTTTCTTCATTGTGTCCAGATGGCCAGAAGAAAAGTAAAGTATCAGATCAAAGGCAGTAGAAAATAATAGCATACCCTGTTTTATTTTAAGTCCTCCACTGACTTGTTGGTTTTACATTTATATAAGTACCAGATCATCTTAGTGATGTGATTGCATAGAATAAAGGATAATACAGACTTGTGATGTATCTGCATATTGCTGGTATCTTGATGACTATTAACTGATCAGCTCACCTCATAGTTACTGCAAAATATTGCAGACTTTTGCAGGCTTTAGACTCCGCATTGATAAATCTCTGATTGAGTCAGTTACCCCTCCATCTTTTGTGTCAGAAAGTAGCAAGTCTCAGTTCCCTACTTTAAGGAAAATCCTTTCGTACTGTTGTTTAATGAACTCTAGATGGATTGAATGTTCTTCATCTTATTGCTCAGAAACTCTTCAGCTAGTTTCAGGAAGTCAAATCCTTAGCTTTCTCATGGTCTTTTCACTGCAGAAGTGAACTGGCAATACAGTCTGTACTGTACTGCAGCAACAAATCATTTAGAGGCTTGTACTCTTTTTGATGTCAAAGAGACACCCTATCAGCAAATTCTCCATTTGCTTGGTTCCTTTTATAATGTTATGTATTTTGGTCTCCAAAAGATAAGAATTTTTCCCCGACTCATGAAGTTTGTGAGTGACCTTGTTCCACCTCTGTGCATGTTCCTCTTTTAACAACATTGAAAGAGAATATCATCATTTTCTATAATTCACAAAGGTATTAACAGATGGTTTAAAGCTTTCAGCCATATAGGCAACATTTAATTTTACTGCCACAGAGATAAAACTGCTCTTGCAATAGAAGGGAATGGCAAGCAAGAAATAGAAGAGCTGGAACAGAGAAGACTGCTTGCTGCTCTTGCCTTGAGGTTATTAAGTGGTGCTGGAAGGAGGAAAGCTCTTTGACCTATCAGTTTCCATTGCCTCACACACAGACTGTGCTTGGTGGGGTGGCAGCCACAAGTTTGCCAATTTATACAAGTAAAGGCCATGGAAGCATGACCACATCTCAGTCCATATGATTTATGAAAACAGGCTACAGCCTATTCCATCAATTCTAGAGCTGATCTTGCTTTTAAACTAAATGAATGCCTCTGTCACTAAGAATGTTCGGACTAATATAAAAACTAAAAATGAGAGCTGCCTTCTTTGTCGATATGTGTTGGGTTTTTTCTATTCTTCCAAAAGATACTTGCATCATCTAAGCCTAATTCAACTTTGTGGACAGTGATACATACCCACCGACTTTCATGGGATTTGACCTACATCAGTTGTGATGCTTTTTAAGTGAGACCATAGGCATGTATCAGAACTGTCAGAACACCTTTGCCAACCATTCCCTATGTGGTGAAGGTCTGAATGAGCATGGCTGTGCAATTTAGTACATACTTCCCTCGAGGAGTAAGCATGCTGGTGCTGCTGTGTGTTTTCCAGTCTCACTTGATGTTCTCCACAGTATAGCAGTAAGGCAGTGGGTGAGAAGAAATTGCTAAGTAATTCAAAGAGCTGCAAAATTACTGGACTGGATCCCAAGACTTACTTAGTGAATACACGCCACAACAACTCAAAGGATTTGTAAACAGTCTCTGTGATGAATCATAATGTCCTCTTTTAAGGTTTTTCCTGTTTAAAGTAGATAAAGTGGAAAAACCAATTTTCCTGGGGGAAACAAAGTCATTTTATATCCATATCGAATTCAGTCAAGTAATTGCAGATCCTGTATTTTAATATCTTGAATGAAACAGGTAGTTCCTCTGATCATGCCTAGGGAGAGGACCGGTGGGAAAGTTCATCATTGCAGAAGGCAACTTATTGTTTTCCTTCAGGTTTCTTCCCTTCCTATTTCAGTTGCCTAGACTGAGCCGAAACTTTCTTACACACTGTGTATATTTTCATAACAAATAAGAAGTTCAGCAGAAAGAGAAATAGGGTATACTGTAATATGGGGAAATAAGTGAAGCAACTGTTAAAGGAAAAAAAAACAAAACAAAGCAACCAACAACTAACTTTCCAGGTGACGATATCCTTCTAGCACAGAAAAGGAGTAGCCTAATTTTATACATACATTTATATGTACATTTTTACTGGCCAGTCTTTATAAACGTAGACCCTGGTCTGTCAAAAAGCTAAGGCACACACTGAATACTTAGCTTTATTGTCATGAGGACTGCAGAAGTAAATTTGAGTCAAAAGGATACAGTCGTTTCTTTGGTTTTTTGGGGGGGGACGGGGGTCTGTGGATTCAAAGGAGATTTGACATTCACTAAATGACAGAGGGACCTGATTTTCTCTTTGCCTTGTGGTTTCTCGAATAATAGTATTTTGTACCTCTACAGCTGTGAAAACACTGTACACGAGTGAGGATGAATAGAGAAGCCTTATAGATGCAGGAACACCCAGATAAGGAATTGCATGCCACAGGATCATAGCAAGTAAATATCAGAGCTGAGAACTTAGCCCAGGTGTCATGATTTCCCATCTGGTACCTGCCTTATACTTCACTGCACTGTCTCTGGTGAAAGTATTCAATTCTTCTGTGGCTTTGCCAACAGAATACATAGCTGCTTCCTTAGTGGTTGACTTTCTATAAATTACCTAGGTGACAGGCAATGCTTCATACGAAGAATTTAAAGATGGACAAAATGATGGGAAGAGAGCCAGTTAACGGCTGTAACTTGTTTTAGGATTTGGAAATTCAGGTGTTTTTATAGTAATTGGAACCGTAGTATACTTGTATTTGCAGTAGGATTTACAAGCCACTTCAAGGACAGTGTAGAAATGATATGGGGAACTGTGAATTCAGTCTGAAGACAAAGAACAGCTACAGAAAGTTGGTGGAGTTTCTCCAAGGTGAACTGGCTTTCTTCTTTTCGATCTCTATGTTCGTATTGGAACTAGAGACCCAGACAACCCGTTTTCAAACAGTTCCAATTATTTATATATATCTGATAACCCTTTATTATAATAAGTATTTACATATTCAGAATTTTATGATCCCATCAAAAAAGTTAAGTGTTCAACAGCAGCAAGTTTTACTGCAGGTCCCATAGTTTATGTAGTCAAACCCAGACTCATAGCTTTGCGCTGTCTTTGCCATCCTGTATTGGTTGTGAAAGGTGGTCTTGAGCCTCGTAAATCTCTGAAGAGTTCACTCCTGAAGAGAGAGGCTATCCAATGTCATGTAGCAGGCAAATCATGGCTGAAAAAGTAGCATGAGCAATGTGTGTGTGCTAGAACAGCCAACAGGCTGCTCTTGGAGAAACCGGGTTAGAATGGAAGCCCTTCCAGTCTCATGAACGTGCGTAACAGAACTTCTGCTGACTGATGCTCCCCAAGCCTAGTTAAGAGTAATGTGGATGTCATTGATGTGCTGAAAGGATATATATGAAAAAACAGACTTTATCTAATAGATGAAAGAATCTGTAGGAGAAGGGGGAGGAAACCTGGAAAAAACAGAGGGTGAAATTATCCATCACTTACATATCCTACAACTTTTCTTTGAACTTAATCTGCTACTCCAGAGTGCTCTTGGCTATTTAGAATTTCAGAGAAGAGCAGTTGTATCAGGTGAGTGCACCACAAAGTGTGGCTTCCTTGGAGCCTTGTCTTCATCTTGCGATATCTTGGGACACTACTTTCCTGAGCTGTTTCATGGACTCATTTTCCATTACTGCGTATTGTTTTATCACCACATACCATGTGCATCAGTGGAATGTCACACATGTGCTACATCAAGGCTAACAGAAACAGACCTTTGCTCTTTCCTTTTATCTGCCACATGAGACTCTGAAAGAGCTGCTCAGTAGGCATTACTTTAATTTGCAGTTAAGGATTTGATTGATAGCACAGAATTTGACGTCTAACAACAATAAAGTTACTTAGTGTGTGGAATTTCTCTTTATTCCAGGAGCTGGCTTCTTTCAGAACAGCATCAACAGGCATTAACTATGGGTCCCAAATAATATTAAAAGTATCTGGGGCCCTGTTGCGGTTTGAGAAGGGGGGCATTTTC
>NW_010418931.1:0-243 GCF_000710305.1 Buceros rhinoceros silvestris
AAAATAAATTTATTTATATATAAAAGGTTTTTTTATTTAACTTACATGGTGTAGGATAATGACTAGGGACAGCTGAACTGATATGGTACTGATTTGATTTGGTGAATATTCTCATAAAGGAGAAGCTTTTTTCAGTCAGTCATTCTATCCTGAAAGATTTTTATCAGCGAGTGAAACTGGAAGCTTAGGGATATTTAAAAATTTACAGTCTCTGCTGAATTATGGCTTTTTATTAAAAAAATC
>NW_010418931.1:336-10158 GCF_000710305.1 Buceros rhinoceros silvestris
CTGAATTATGGCTTGTAATAAATAAAGTCTGCAGAAATATGTTGATTTCCCATATCTACAGCCAAAAATCTCAGCTTTCTTAGGACTTCCATGAAGCAGAATATTGGCTTAGCAGTGCTTCTTGCTGGGGCAGTAGAAGCTGAAATTAAATAAATCAATTATTGCTAGTATATAGGAAAATTCTGAGGGTTTTTTGTAGTGAAAACTGAGAGTTAGTGATCAGCACTTTCAAGAGAGTGAAAGCATGTGTCCTACCCGGGTGGCCCCCCCAAACAGAGAAGAACACAACTTTGAATAAAGTTATACAAATGTTTCCTGTCTTTCCTGTGGTGGTTCAGAGGGACAATGTTTGGTTATTCAGCCAAGTATTATGGCTTGCAAGCAACATCATTCCAAACAGGAATTGACAGTACACAGAAGATATGCTTTTAAGACATTGCTCCAGCACCTTGTAACAACTTTTAACAATTTCTTGGGACAGAGGGGTGGCGTCAGATGAAGCATTGCAGAAAACGTCAATTTTTCACTCTGTATTCCTGTCTTTTCCTTGCTGTCTGGACATGAAAACAGTAAGCCTAATGTTAGCAGGGAATACGTGTTTGTGCTGTGTTTTTCGTAAGAGAAGCTATTGCATACTTCAGGGTCTGCATGTGTGTGTTAAATGTATTTGCAGAACTTGTGAGGTCCTACAGGCTGTGAATGAAGAAGAGAAAATATGTTACATCTCCACCCATGACTGGTCATAAACCCAGAGATTTTGTGATTCTTGTGTCTCAAAGGCAACCCTACAAGCCAAGGTGAGTATGTAATTTCAAGGTTAACTGCGAGCACTTTGGAGACAGAGTTTGATTGCTGTTGACCTTTATCTGGGACAGTCATAGGGTGACAAAGAAGATATTTTATTTTTTAAGAAATTAGATTAGTAGCTGATTTAAAATGGAGTATGCCGATTCTGAGTTTGCACAACCAGATTTGTTTTGCAACATGAAGGTGCAATGAAGTAAATCCAGAGCATCACACATTTGTAGCGTAGTCCGGTTTTGCTTCCTTCGATAGTGACTCCTTGGGAGTGGTCTGTCATGATGGAAAATAGGCCAGAATTCCAAACAGGCAATCTGGAGTAAAATGTGTCCCAGAGGACCTGTCAATATGCTGAAGCACATAACTGGGAGTTTGTCTGTCTGTTTGTTTGAAGTGATTTTGTAATCCCATTTAATGCAATTCTGGAGATTTTCTTTTTGAAGGAGAAGTTCTCTGCCTTTCTTAAAACCTCAGTGCGACACATTTATTGTATCTGTAAATTTTGCTGATGAATTTGGTTTTAAAAGTCCCTTGATCAGTTTAACGGAATTGATTATTTTTCATTAGATTTCCTTTTGTTCTTACATAATGAAACATGGACGAAGGAACCATTTGCTGTATCTTACCATTCTTTATTCTCAGTTGCTCTTCTTATATTCAGTAATTCTTCACGTTAACAGAACATTGCTTCTAAAAGGCCGTATTCTGTACTGTGCTTGCTTTTTTTCACCTGCATATAGGAACCAAATCATGTCTACCTTTGCTGGGGCCACAGTGTAAAATCTGTTGGTAAGGGTTGCTCTAGGCCCTGATTCGGTAAATGTGGGTCATAGAGAGCAGGATAAATTAAAAGAGCGTGTTGTGTGGGGGTCAGTGTTCTGTGGCTTTTCACAAAAGGTTTTTTGGTTGGAGTCTATGACAAAACCTTAATGAGACTCAAGACAGCTGGATCTTCTAACAGACATCTTTAAACATACAGGAGCCTGTTTGCCTTCATATGACCATGACATCTTTGGTATAGCTGTGCCCACGCTGTAGTAATTTACATGTATCTTTTCTAACATCTCGTTGAGGAAATGTTTGATTCTTCCCATTGCCTTGCAGTGAACCCTATGTAGTAGCTGTAAAGTCAGTTACCCTAATCTCTATGCCACCTTCTTCAGAATACTGCAGAAGTTAAATCCTTTGTGCCGGATTCCAGATCTACACTGACAGCAACAACTCCTGTACAGTGAGTAGTTCTGCAGACCTCAGCTCTGTCTCCTTTTCCATAGTACTACATGGGCATATAATGTCATCTGAGCTGACAGTCTACAACAAGAACAGCAATACAATAATAAAAAAAAAAAGAGTTAGTTTCCCCTGAGTTCAGTGTGGTTATTAAAACATTCTTCATTGTGGTGTCTGTCTTGCCCAACTTTGGCCAACCCGAATGTTAGGAATAAAATCTGTACTAAGCACTGGAGATGGCCAGGCACCTCCCAGGAGTCATTTCTGCAATCCTAAAATGGACTTCTAGAAGGTGTGCGTGAAACTATTCTCTGGTGGTGTCCATCTCTCTTCACTCACTACAGAGGAAGTTCAAGGAATTCTGATTAAACATCTAACTTTCAACTTTAGTATGTCGGAAATGATGCAGTCTGAAGCCCCTCTCTGGACCAATGACAATGTTCCTCTCTTGTTCTTTTCCATAGTAAAGCTGTAACTTTTTTATTTAAGAAAATACATTTCTGAAAACATTCAGCAGCTCTCACTGGGTGGGATTCTTTTTCCAGGCGACAGCTTTGTTCATAAAGCACATATATTTAACAGGTTATACACAGTGTTGCTGCACTGCTGTGTACATTTACCTGCAGAGGCTTGAGGACCTGGCGGTAGTGAGGACACCAAGATCACTAAAGCGCTTGTCAAGGGTTAGGCATGCTCCGTTGGCTAATTACTGCCTTCAGCTTCAGAAGTGCTCTGTGTTCCCATTCACATTCATAAAAACTTTGATATTCATCTAGGCTTTGCAGAAAATGGGTAACTCTTGCGATCCATAGGCTTTTTCTGTTTCATTTATTTTTGTTTAAACAGGTGTGTTACTTCAATCAAGTGACATCAGGTGTTACGCCTTACTTAGCTGCAAATCTTACTGGCTCATCAAAATCCATTGAAGATACTGCTTTGGAATGTATAAGGTTCTTGGAGCTGAAAGGCAGCAAGCACTGCAGTTAAAAATGGATTTCTGAAGAGACCTCTAAAGATTATCAAGTATCAGTACTGGTTTAAATGCCTGCATGTGTGTTACCATTTTTCTACAAGTTAGTTACTTTGGATCATGTAGCCAATATTGGGCTTGAGCCTAACAATACCTAGTACAAGCATTTTCTATCAAATTAAGATTAGGCCTTAGACTCTGAACTAGGCTTTTAATTTTAAAAAGATTAAGGTACGGTTTTTGCTCCTGATTGCATTAATGAATATTATATAAATGGAGGCAGAACTTGTTCCAGTAGAGCTGTAGCTCATGAGGCTATTTCACTATTCTAATGTTACATTGCACGTAGTGGCACCCAGTCTACATCAGTGAGTAACACCCTGTGTAACTTGCAGAAAAGTGGTGCTGCTAAGTGGCTTGTGCACTGCTCTGAATGGGTTCTCACACACCCGTTATAAATTTGTATGTATATTTATATGTCATTTGTATGTATGATTTTTATGTCCATGTAAGTTGGAGTTTGCTGATGTTTGTACTTTATCTGTTAATACTTACAGTTTTATCAGTAATTATCAGTAATTTATCCAATAAATTATTGGAAATAATTTATAATAAATTATAATTAAATTATTGAGGTTACAAACCTATAATGAATTTATTACGGTATCTCTGGAATGGCTTCAGTTGTTGTTCCAGAAAGACTGCTTTGTCATGATGATTTGGTCTGTTGGCCCTCTGGCAAGTTCTATACAAGACTGTTCTGCTAGTGTCCAATAAATGCAGAACTGTAAGACTCTTGGATCCACTCCCCATCAGATGATAAGGAGAATGGTTTCAGAGTTTTTATTATGGTGTGGCTACTTTGTTTTTTGCTCTCATTTTTGCTCAGAACCTTGTTCAGAAAAACAGGTATGATCATCAGCAGTTAGACTGTAACACAAATGTGTGGTTGTTAAGAGAATCAGAGCATGCGCACTGAGGCAGTGCCATTTTATCTTACTGTAGTCTCATAACGCGTAGAGTAAGGGCTCTACTGGTCTGGTCCAGTTCCCACTTAAACACATCTTCAGCGTAACCTATCAATCACCCAGTCAAAGCTTTGGGCACACCAGCATGTTTTGCGTGTGGTATGTCTACCAGGTGCAGTAGGAAAGACACAACTGGGGACATGGAAGCCGTCTGGGTACACGATCCCCATGAGCATCGTGGCGTCTCAACAAGATTAGTTTAGCTTGGGCTTAGCCTTGAACCAAAGCGTGATTGAAATCAGCCGTTGTCTTCTACGTCTAGCAAAGGCTGGCTGCTGCCTGCTCTACACCACAGGGATACCTCCACACGAGTACTGAAAAGAGTAAAGCAAGATACTGGTCTTTGGCTCTGGCAGAGACTGCAGATCCAGATCCTGATTCTGAATCATCATTTATATCATGTGGGTAAGGTGCAATACCTCAGCCTGGGGAGTGAGGATGGTAGCTCCAGGGCAGGCCCCTCCAGAGCATGAAGACCCCTGAAGCCGTGCTTGCCACCTCTTGGCTCAGCTGGTAATGGAAGGGTCCAGGCACACTTCGTGGACAAGGAGCTCAGCTCTGCTCACGGGCTGCATGCAGATGATGGCAGACAAGCTCTTGAGTGGGCAGGTTAAGTCTCTGTGGACCAAATTTTTAGTGAACAGAGACACCTAATGTTCAGCTCTGAATAGAGGCAAAACACATCAAGGAAAAAGGCCCAAAAATGGTGCCTGCACCCGGGATGTCTTACCACCTCTTTGGGTGGTCTCCTGTACAGCAGCGTGTAACTTGCCTTTAGAGACCCTCAGACACTGCTGTCAGCTGTGAGGCTACTGCAGGGGCTATGTGAAGAACTTCTTTATTTGGCGTCTTTGAAATAGTAGCTTTCTGCCAAGCTCACACCTACACAACAATTTCTATCCTCTGCCCTCAACACTGAGACCTTGGCCATTGCTGGGTGAAACTGGGCCACCTTCTGGATGCTGCCACCACACATCTTTGGGGGTGTAGGGGGAGTGTCTTTTTGACATAGTCTTAAGAATTGTATTTTAACAATTTCTGAGACAAGGAGACTGAGGTTTCTGGCATAGAAACTTGCTTAAATTCACAATTATTTGCCTAATTTTTAAACCTGTGGGTACAATGTACCTTTACATGCATTGTCTTTTGCAGGTTCTTTTCTTTAACTACACGTAGCTTTGTGAAACCATCTGAGAAGAGATCAATGAGTGCATTTGACAAGCAGTTTTGTCCAGCGGTTACTGAAGGTAGCTGACCTGCGCAGCTGTTTTAGAGTGTAGTGCAAGCATTTCAGTGGCTCATTGTTCTCAGCAGTCACTGAGGCACAGGACAAGAGGGAGGTGTACGTGCTTCCAGCCCCCTGCAAGCACATGTGAGATGACCTGAGAACAGCTGCTGCCTGTACACCAGAGTTCTCTCAGACACCATACCCTGTGATTTTCTAAGCTGAACCAGTCCACTGTTTCTTCTCAGAGGACAACAGAGCTGTAGTCAGGTGTAGGAGCCTGACAAATGTTTTCATAGAGCAAGATGGATCAAAGCAACACGTGTGAAAGTCAAGGTTGTCTTATCCAGTGTTGGTTGTTAGCTCCAGAGGAGCACTACAAGAACTGTGTGACTGCACTGAGGAGAAGGCTGGGCTCAGAAAGTGGTCAAGATGGATACTAGAGTGCCCTGCTTGTGCTCCATCAGTTTTGAGAACAAAGATTAATCCTCTGCTTCTTGCGGGATTTCTTTTGCCACAACTGCCCTCTCAGTCATCCTGGCTTTAGCAGTTCCTTCCACAAACAGAAGTGACAGTCATCAGCTGAGGGAAGAGAACTGCATTTTCTTTTCCTCCATCTTACATGTCACACACATGTAACGGTCTGTCAAAGGGGGTGTTTCTGCCTCAGACTGCAGTAGCACAACTGGATGACCACTTCTTACTCAGAGCCACAGACGCACGGTTCCTCAGGAGGAGAAACTGCAACTCACGTACTACACTGTATACATCAACCCCTTATCAGGGCAGTGCTGGTATCGCTAGAGAAGTCACAGTGTGTGGCCTCAAGTTCCTGTGGGTGAAAGAACATGCTACAGTATCAAGAAGTTTTTAAAGACAGAATATGATCTAAAAAGATGCTTTTAAAACAACATACTTATTCATAACAGAAACTGGGATGTCTGTTGAAAAATGTCCATGTTAAAGTGATACTGCTTTGAGTTTTAATCTGTTAATTAAAACAGTTAATAGTTAATTAAAACTCTGTAATTAATCCTTCATTTCACCCCTATCCGCTCTTCTTCCCTGTTTAAATGTGTGCTCTGATTATTATAAATTGAATAAATATGCCTCATCTTAGTCAACTTAATGTGCCTTTGCATCCAGGGCAGAACCAGGAAGCCTAAAATAAGAGCTCCAACTAATGCATTCTTTAGCAGCATTTTACTGAAAACCATTAAGATGTACAAATATAAAATACATCCACACAATTCAATACCCATTTTGTTTTGGTTTTTGCTGTAAGAGAAGCACGTTCCTAAACTATGGTTTCTGTGGCTGGTCTTACGCACCTCAGAACCCAGCCCTGAGCTCACATTTACTCTCTGGTGGTCCTTCTGTGTTCACACCAAGGTGATGCAGGGACCAGTAGGACACTTTTATTGAAAAGGTAAATTAGTTCTTTTAGAAGGCACATTTTAGATTTTTGAGACACTGAAGTATTGTATTTGTCTGATGACAACTGCAGCTGCAGCAGGGGACTGAGCAGCCTGATGTCACCAGTGCGCAGGCCCAAGCAGCACCACAGAGGGACCCTGGGCAGCACCCGCCCACCACAGTGCCTAGGCACTGCTTCAGAATGAAGCACTGAGTGCGAAAAGTGGTCCAGGCACACCGCTCCAGCAATGCCGTGCTTCCATGTTCGTCCTGGGCAAGACGATCAGACATGAGTGGAAGCCCTCCACCATTGGCAGCAAAGGCTGCATTACTGCAGCATTTGTAGAATTCCTGCAGAAGCTCCATTTTGAGCTAGTTTTGTAACTTTTTTTAATACATGTCAGTTGTTCTAAGGCTGCAGTCTCCATTTTAAAATAAAGAGATGTGCCATTAAGCAGGTACGCACAATACAAAGCAGTTTACTCCCAGCTTGCCAAGGGATAGAAATATTTAAAATTTTGGGACACTTTTCTTGGAAAACTGAAGAAACTAATCAAGATGTTCACTTGCTCTCCATCTCTTTTCAGGTGTATTTCATCACAGGATTCTGTTTCTACTAGTGAACAGATAAACAACCCAACACGCATAAACAACCAGGTTAATGCATGTACATATTTTACCTGATCTACCACAAGCAGTGGGAATTGCACCCCCAGCTCCACCAGCTGTAGCATTCACCTGGTATCTCCACTGCAACTGCTCAAGCTGGTACATACAGAGCAATAAATCAATTCTTTCTAAAAAGCGGCAAAACCAAACCATAATCCAACAAGACTTTTTAGAAAATAGCCACATTCCCTGTCAGAGAAGTACTCTTACTAAGATCAGTATGACTGTGCTCACCTCTCGCAAGTAAAAGCAGCACTCAAGGTAACAGTAACGGCCACCAAAATCCAGCAGTCATGAACTCCCATGATAAGATGCATATACCCTGTTTGGTTACTGCAACCCGATGCCTGTTACGGGACAAAGCCAGTTTACCTTTTCAGAGAGCTGATAGTGAGAGGGGATCCGAATTGGAGGGAAAGTTCTATTTATATACAGAGATACATAAAAACAAGAATACCCACTTCCCGTATTTCTGTTGTTCACAGCTTTTCAGAAAGCAAAGTCAGTCTGGGAGGTGAACTCAAAAAATGAAGGGGGACAAAAAAAGATGACTTGGCAGCAGCGTTCTGCTGGATGTTCTGGAACCGGCAGCCACCTCCACGTAGTCACTGCTCTGGAGTGAAGCAGTGCTGGATAACTGGTTCAGAGCCAGGAGGCCTTCAAAAAGTAACAATTTTGGGTTCTTTCACTTTTGATTTCTGCAGCTTTGGTGTTTCTGTGATTTCTTCATAATCTGCGCTCATTCCAATGGTCCATCTTCCAACCGTTACCTGATCTGCAGAGGGAGAGACAAGAGAGTATGAAAAGGCTAAGTACCATGATTACATCAAAGTTTGATATGTGAGGAAAATCTGGCTCACAAGGGCTTGTCATTTATTCACCAAAAATCTTGTCTGTTTAGTTCTACCTCTGAAGCGAACATTCTGTACTTTTTTCTCTTTAAAATTATTTTATAAACTGCCTTTCTTCCCCCATGCAGACTGTCAAGTTCAGAAACCATTAACCAAAACTACTATGTTTTTTCCTATTTGACTGTCCAAGGAAACATTCAAAGAGCACATGGATGATACACTAGCTCTTGGATAGGTCCAAGGAACTGTTACGAAGAGGATATCAGGATATGTATCAGGATATAAAGGAAAGAACTTCTCTACTATACAGATGAAAAAACTAAGTCTGAGGAGGCACAACAGAGCAAAATTTGCATTTCTCAACTCAGCATCATCCTTTTCCTGTTTAAATGCTATTTAGAGCAATTCACAACCCTTTCCTACACCATTGACCAACTGATCTTCCTTTTCCAAATGACTATCTAATTTTGAAAGCAACAAATCAAGCAATATCAAGAATATCACAAAGTTACATCAATGTTTACTTGGATTTACTTTGAATATTAAAGCAGGACAAATAACTCCACCCAAAGAAGTTACAAGCTGTAGCACCGAAACTTCTTCATCAGCGATCAGCTATCTTCCTGTAGTCTAATGATCATGCAAACTGATTTCAAAAAATATTCTTACCAATGGTGTCACAGCTTCAATTAATTCAACTATTTTTAACCAGCAATACTAGTTTTGAAACACCAGTGTAAAGACTAAACTGTTCCTTGGGAAATTAAACAGCAGCTGTCAGTCTTCATTATGGACAAAAAATTTAACAAAAAAAAAAAAAAAAAAAAAGAGTAGAAAAAATTCCAGTTCTAGCAAACTTTCATTTTTATTTATGGAAAAAAAATTTAAAAAAAAAAAAAAAAAAAAAAGAGTAGAAAAAATTCCAGTTCTGCTTCACATATAATTTAGAGCCCAACTTCCAGGACACAGGAAGATCACAGTAGATCACCCGCAATGGGAGATGGCCATTTTCTGGTAACAGCTGGCCCAGCCCTCAGCAATGCTGTTCCCTACAAGCGTTTCTTTTCTCCTATGCGTCTGCACAGGCTTTTGATTTACAGAAGGTGTTAACCACACAAAGGTAGTTTGGCACCAATGTGGCGTCCAGAAATCCCAAAAGGGCTGTGTTAGAAGCTCTCACCTCGGCAGTCATCGGAATGGGCACTGCCCAACACCCTGCTGTGGCTCATGAGTTATGGAAATTTTAAAGGGTCTGTTTGTACCACAAACTGCCATCATACCAGTGAAGACCTAATCTCGTTTCTTCTAAACTAGCAGAGCAGTGTACATCTAGAATGTTCTGTATGGTCTCGGATGCAGCAGTATCACGTATGTAAGAGACCAGATACAGAAAAGGGAGCCTCTACTGGTCCATAAATGGTTTTACATAAATTCCACAGAAGTGGCATATTAGTAACCCAAAAGTTAACCCATACGAACAGAGAAGAAAAAATCACAGATGTGTCACCACTTCAGTAACAGAATAATGCTTCAAACCCTTGTTTGATGGTTTTGCCTTCCCCATTAATTTTTCCACCCACACAGAAAACAGGAGGACATGTAAGTAAGCAGCTTATTAGCCAGTGATTCCTG
>NW_010418931.1:10214-13678 GCF_000710305.1 Buceros rhinoceros silvestris
CATCTTATTAGCCAGGTCTTCCTGTTGGACACGTCTCCTGTCTTCTCCTCCTCTCCCTTCGGG
Organism: Buceros rhinoceros silvestris; assembly: GCF_000710305.1. Lineage (NCBI taxonomy): Eukaryota > Metazoa > Chordata > Aves > Bucerotiformes > Bucerotidae > Buceros > Buceros rhinoceros. The sequence goes on from NW_010418931.1 coordinate 10,278, forward strand.
AACGACTTGAACACTGGCTTGCATACGCTGCCTTTACAAGCTGCCGGTACCACCAGCCGGCAAACTGACATTATATTCAGTTCCACCGCTTCACGCAGGAATTGTGGAAAGGAAAACCAGTTTTGTTCTACAAGTGCGAGGTTGTGAACAGCAGCACTAACGCTGCCTAACAAGCACACATTACCTCACAGTACCTTCAGAAACCCGCAAGGTAGATTATTTTTTTAACAGAAAGTTTTGCACTGCAAGTGAATGCCTCCTCCACGTTCCCTCCGCACAAGCACTCATTTCCAAAGAAAGGTCACCCTCACTGCTTCCAAGTTCTCTTCTCAAAACCCTTCCTCCCAACCAAAGCCAGGCAAAATAGTAGATAAATATGGCTGAACTGAGCACTCAGGCTCCACGCTGTACACTCCGCTGCAACTCACCCGCGTTCTGCTTTTCTGGACAGTCTTTTCTGAAGTGCTCCACAGAGCCACAAAGTCTGCAGCTGCCACCTGGTGAGAGAGAAAGTTAATCTGGGAAAATGAAATGAAATGAAATGAAAACTAAACCCAGGAAAAACCCAAAAGGAAAACAACCCTCTTACTCTGTTTTTTTCTTGTAAGTATACTGAAACATCTCATTCTACATGTCTGTGTGGCTGACAACCTGTAAATAAGATGAGGAAACTGTCCCTATGGACCTGCCTGCACTCCCTGGCAGAACAATCTAATGGGTGGACCCGACAGCAGCCAGCTTTGGAGCTGTGTGAACACAGCGTCCCCTGTCCCTTTGTCCTTGATGGACAGAGCTGTTCGTGACCACACTACTCTGCAAAGCACCGTGTACTACAAATTCCAGTCACCACATAACGCACATTTCTGACCTGGGGAAGCTCTCTTTTTGAGAGAGAAACCAAATTCTGCTGAAACTCATACTCAAAGGAGATTATGAAATTAATAGGAGCTCCTGAGAGGAGGTGCTGAAATAGGAAATACAAATTCTACTCATAATCCAAACTTTGGAAGCAAAGGGCTTTTTCTTCCCATTTAACTGTGCTGTAAGATCACCCTTCTGAGTTTGGCAGACTTCAGGTTTGGACTGGGAGAGCCTGGGAGAGAGAATGCTATTTATTAGTGCCAACAGAAAAATCACATAGAGCAGAATCTGAGTGAAATTAAAGAATTATAGAATTGTTTAGACCTTTAGGATCATTGAGTCCAACCATTAACTTAGCACTGTCAGGTCACCTTCAGACTTAGATAACACTTCTCATTAAGGTCACTTAAACTGAAGATTTTCTCTTTCTAGTAGGAGTTCTTTTTTTTAATGCATTAACACCTCCCAAAGTCTTCGACCATAGTATAAAAGTATGTTTCTACCCCCTACTTTGGTATATGTATATTTAAATACACACTGACTCATACTCAGCATCTCATCTCATTGTTTAAGCTTACAAGTAAAACAGAAATCCTCACGTAATCAGTATTAACGCTGCATTCCCCAGAATTAATCTCCTTTTATCAAGAGTAAAAAGACATTCCTTTTAGTCAGATCCTCCTTCACTTGCAATGTTACTTTGTTCTGTATCAGCTAAGTATGAAAAATGTGTTTTGATTTTAGTAAATGAGTGCACTCACCTTCGGCATATAATCCCTTGGGATTATCTGGACAGGACCTTGACAGATGCCCCATCTCACCACAGATGAAACATTTTGCATACGGAAACGCCCCTGCAAAATCCCATAGAGTTTATGATCCACATTAAAAACTCTGTAGTCACAGACAACTACTGAACGTGCTACAATGAGAATATTTATTTTACTATAAAGATGATACTGTCTCTTGAACAGTTAGATTCATTGTTATAATACAGATTTCTGGTACATACCAACTGCTGGATCTATTTTTGCTTTGCATTTGCTGATGTCATGTTCTGTGGAACCGCACCGGTAACAGATTCCTGCACCCATATCTTGACTCTCAAGTACTGCAGGACAATCAGCAACACCATGGCCAGGTTCTCTACAGTGGAAACATACCTTTGAAAATAAAAATTACGTTACATGCATTTTTATAGACCAGTCACATGGCAAAACACAGCACTTACAGGTGACATTACTAAAGAATTCACTTACTTCTATAATCTAATAATCATCTGAAGCCAGTAGGTTTTACTAGACCACTATTTCTCTTGGCTGAGACCTTGAGGGTTCTATCAGATTATGCATCTCTAGTGTTGAGATTTGAAGTTCCTCTAACATAAAAAGACAAGGTTCCGTGAATGGCACTCCATGACCTGAAAACCCTAGTCTCACCAGGCCTTCCAGCTCTTCAGGAGGCAAACGTATCAAGGGACTTTCTCCTCAGAGAAAAATAGCTAGAGAAAAGAGACAGTGTCCTGTCACAGAGTAACTGTCAGTGGCCTATACCATTAAACCATACTATTATGGGTTCTCCTCTCCTTTTACCAACAACACACTTCGTAGAGTGTTCATTCATTGACAACCCAGTCCCCTGGGTGAATGACAACACCTGATTTTCACCACAGCACGTTCCCCAGTCTCTTTTAAGTACTGCTGCAGTTAGCGATTGGGTAAATATAAGCAATGTTGCAACAGTCCTATAAATTACTCAGAAAGAACTTGTATATCTCAGGTTAACCAGTAGTAACACTCTTTACTAAGTTCACAGATTACTTTCAGTGTAAGTTTATGGTGATTGTGTATGTGTGTGGTGAGATAACTGCTTTCAGACAGTCTCATTAGAGATCTCACGCCAGTCCTCAAGCAGAAGACACTGGAGAAAGAGGCCCCAAAACTGCAAGAACATTGTACTGACAAATTACATACAGAAACATCCAGGAGACAAGACTGGCTGGGAATTCATCAAAGCGCAGCATGAACTGGGAAAGCCATGCTGAAGGCTAAGACTGAAACTGAAATTCATTGTTTCTTTTGAAGCCATTAACTCGAAATGTCCCTCAGCACAGACTATGCTTCCAGCAGGTAAGGCGCTGGCCTCCTTACTGCACCACCGCCCTGCAGGATCAGTGGAGAGTGAGGCATCTGTCTTTCTCACACAGAGCTTTCCCCCGGTCTTTAAGGAGCTGTCACGGATAGGCACACCCACGACTCGAGGCAAAGCTCACCATGGCATTTCTCTTCATCTGTTGCCTCTTCAGCCTCCGACCCTCCCGCCGCTTGTCCTTCTTCAAGGCTATTGCTAACTCCCGCTCCAGCTCGGCGCCGTCTGCCCCGGACACCTCACCGCCCTGTGAGCTCTGCTTCAGGAATGCTGCAAACCCGTTAACGTCCTCGTTCACGTAGTCCTTCTTCTTCTTGTTCTTCTTCCTCTTCTCCTGCTCCTTCTTCAGGGGGAGGGGCCCGGCGCAGCCCTCCCGTCCCCGGGGGCCGCTC
>NW_010418932.1:0-893 GCF_000710305.1 Buceros rhinoceros silvestris
GAGACCCTGATCCAGCCCCTTCCTGGCACGGCCGGGTGCTGCCACAGCCTGTGAGCTCGCCCTGAGCTGGCAGAGGCGGCGTGAGGATAAACTCGGTGATTTCAGGCTCCGTGAGAAGTGCAGGAAGCCCATGGGATCAAGGGTGTCGGTGCCAAGTGTTGAGAAGGCATCAGCCAGGCGGGATCATTGTGGGCTTGGGAAAAAAAAAGGATTGTGAGGAAATCACAGAATTAGGGGACACGTGGTGAAGGGCTCCTCCCCAGTGCCGGCTGCGTGGGGGTAAATGGTCTCAGACCCCGGGGAGCTGTGGGGCAGCTGGCAGGAGCTGGAGCTGTGCTGGGTGAGGGCAGGGGGCTGGGGTGGGTCTTTGCTCTTCCCCAGCACTCAGGGAGCCCAGGCAGGAGGGCTTTTTGCCCTGAGTGCCGGCTGCGTGGGGGTAAATGGTCTCAGACCCCGGGGAGCTGTGGGGCAGCTGGCAGGAGCTGGAGCTGTGCTGGGTGAGGGCAGGGGGCTGGGGTGGGTCTTTGCTCTTCCCCAGCACTCAGGGAGCCCAGGCAGGAGGGATTTTTGTCCTGAAGTGTATCAGAGCTGTTTTAACTCCTCACTCAACCTGGTGTCGCTGCCATGTGCCAGCACTCTGCAGCCCCGGTGTCCTCCCAGTGCTGTGTCCTCTTCAGCTCTCACTGTCTCTGTTTGCACCTACTGGAATTTTCCAAGCCTGAGCCTTCCTCTAGCACAATCTCGTGGAAGCATGCAGGGTTTTTCTGTTGCTACCACCCTGACCTTCCCTCCCAGACCCATCCCAGTTGGCTTCCCAGCTCAGCAGAGCAGGGACAGGGGCAGAGGAGGGTCTGGGCTGCCTCCCCCTACCCCCGCCTCCGCTGTGGTTTCAC
>NW_010418932.1:1192-1532 GCF_000710305.1 Buceros rhinoceros silvestris
CTGGAGGTCTCCGGCATCTCCCCAGCTCCCTCCTGCATCCCCAGCACATCCACAGCTGGGCTGCAGCAGCTCCCCAGCGCTGCTGAGCCGGCTCACCCAGGCAGGGGGGTGGCAGTGGAGCTGGGAAGGCAGCTGGGATGAGAGGGGAGGTCAAGGTCAAATACGAAGGGTTTGTGCAAAACTGTGGGGAAAAAAGCTTGGAAAACTCAAATAAATAGAGAGCGAGCGAGGTGAAGAGGCCACAGCTCCGGGAGGGCACCCCGAGGTGCTGGCAGGCAGCAGCAGCCTCCCGGGAGCACCCCGAGGACCCCCCTCCTAACTGCTCCTCTCCGCTGGCAGG
>NW_010418933.1:0-408 GCF_000710305.1 Buceros rhinoceros silvestris
GAAGGGACCTGCACGATGACAGAGCTGGAAGGGCTCTGGGCAGGGGTCTCCCAGGAGCAGGGAGGGTCCAGCGCTGGGAGCAGGGGGTGGGGGGCTCCCACAGCACCCTGTTCCCAGGGGTGGACTCACCAATGCCACCAAAGGGCAGCGAGGTCAACGTCACGTGCATGATGGTGTCATTGGCGCAGAAGCCACCGCTGCTTGTCCGCTTCAGCACACGATTCACCACCTGCGGGGTGAGGGCAGGGGGACAGGGTGACTCTCATCCCATGACCAAGCTCCACGCAGCAGGACGCGACCCAGGCCGAGGGGGATGCTGCTCCCAGCCCAGCTCCAAACCTTCTTGCAGGAGGAGAAGACATAGAGGGCCAGCGGCCGTTCCCGAGCGTTGATGAAGGTGATGGGGTC
>NW_010418933.1:529-872 GCF_000710305.1 Buceros rhinoceros silvestris
GTCGTCCACGCTGGTCACTGGGAGGATGGGCAGGATGGTCCCGAAGTTCTCCTCCTTCATGACGGGTTCGTCCTGCCCCACGTCCACCAGCACCGTGGGGGCTATGAGGGGACAACCGAGTCACGGACTGCATCCAGCGTGACCCCACCCAGCGTGTCTGCCCTCCTGCTGGCCGGACACCCCAAGCCCTCACCGACGTAGCGCGTCTCTGCATCCGTCTGTCCTCCGATGGCCACACACCCGCTGCACAGCAGCGCCTGCACCCGCTGGAACTGTTTGTCCCCTACGATGCGACCAAAGTCGGGGGATTCCTGGGGGTTGGGGCCATAAAACTCGGTGATGG
>NW_010418934.1:0-288 GCF_000710305.1 Buceros rhinoceros silvestris
GGTTTTACTTCCTATCTCCCCCAAGTCCCGTCTAAATTTCATCGTTTCAGTTATACGCCCTCCGTATTTTAGTGAGTATTCCCAGCATCTTTTTTTGTGGGGGGGGATGAAAACGCGTAGACACGCAGGCTTTAGGAAATTTCCGATTCCTGCGCTCCCTTGTCTCCTTGCTGCCGTCTCCTTGCTGCACACCGGAAGGATGCGCGGCTCCGGTGCTGCTTTAACCCCGCAGACTCCACGCTTGGGGCGCCGGGCCCTGCGGAGGGACTCCGCGGCGCGGGGGGGGCG
>NW_010418934.1:502-859 GCF_000710305.1 Buceros rhinoceros silvestris
GGGAGCCCTCCCGAGGAGCTCCGGCCTGGTCCTGTCGAGGCTGAGGGAAGCGGGGGACTCCCGCGGGACTCTCCGTCGGGGGCACTGCGGCCGGTTCCGATTCCTCTCTCGCAAGTAATGAAAGGATGTGCGTGGTGGGAGTGCTCCGCAGCTGCCCACGGGAGAGAATTCTTAAATATGTGACGGTGCGGTGCGGCACGGCACGAAGGAAATACTGAACGCGGAGATCTGGGGTTGCGTTAGGGAGGAGCCGTTGACATATAGACTTTGCAATCACAGACTGCACCGTAGTGCAAGGGCGTGCGGCTGAATGTTTCTCTCTGGAGGCTGCTCCAGCGAAACTGGTTCTGCCGTTAA
>NW_010418935.1:0-283 GCF_000710305.1 Buceros rhinoceros silvestris
GCTGCTGCCGGCGGCGCTGCTGCCCGCCCGCCGCTTCCCTTTGTTTGCGGTGCCGGGGCTTCGCAGACGCCGAACAAGCGAGGCGTTGGGCGGGGAGTAGAAGTTTCCTACCTTTCATATTCCCAAGAGCATCCCTCGCCACATTTGGGGTGTTGGGTGGTTGTTTCTGGTTTATTTTGTTTTCTTTTGTGGGAGGGAGTCTGGTTTGTTGTTGTTTGGCTTTGGTTTTGGAGTGTTTTGTTGGTTTGGTTGTTTTTTTTTGTGCAAGGAAGGGAATGAAGTG
>NW_010418935.1:445-4199 GCF_000710305.1 Buceros rhinoceros silvestris
ATGCTGTAGCAGCAGAACCGATAGATACGCACCTACATTGCAGGGAGAATTTGTTAGCGAAGAGTTATCACCCGCGAGGCGTTGCCACATCCCCACGTCGAAGCACTGAAGTGATGACAATGGACCGCGTCACAGCAGTGCCCCACCTTGGTGCCTTTTCTAAATCAAAAGAGGTTGTCACTGATGGCACCACGCATATAAGGAATATACAACCCTGCTACGTTTGCTTGGGTCACCGCGTATAACCTTGGCCAATGCTTTCTCTTTACCTCAGCGGCAGAGATTTGGTTATAGTTAGAAGTGTCCAAACTCTCTGCTACTCCCACACCTGTGGGCTCCTGTTGTACACGCTGATGGCTCCATCTGAGTGCCGTGCCACAACGTGCGTTCCGTCAGAGCACGAGGAACAGCGCAGAGACGGGCTGGCAATGTGCAGTATCTGTGAATGGAAACATTTGTTGGATCGGTTTCCTCCTAAGTCCCAAATCATACCCTGTTTAGGTGACAGCAATGTGGAGCTGCTAAAGGGACAGTTTAACACCAGCCTTCCCGCCCCAGCCCACCTGCAGAATTGTTCTGCCATTTCTAAATAGCTGCGGTGCGTGTGCCCATGAAGGAGATGGGAGGTGTTACTGAACTAGGCTTCCTGTAGAGTGCACAGGGAAGCCTTAATGATGAAGAGCTACCGAATTTCTCTGGTATATTTTTGTCTCTCTCAAGAATGATAGGGTAGTGTTCAACCTAGGAAAGCAACATCTTTGTCATAGGAGGCTGTCAGAGACACTCTTCTGCTGAACATCTGGACAAGAGGTCAAAAAATTTGGGTGCTGGGTAATTCCTGTCAGGTACGGGGCACCTTACTCGAATTAAGAGTATCTGGCTCTGTTGGGGAATGGGGACACCTTGGAGAGGTTGTCAGGAGGACACTATGAATGAAGCTCGCTGTCTGGGCAAAGGTGAGCGTTGCATGTCTCGGTGTGGAAGCGTGTGTGGGGAGATAAAACATCTCTGTAAATGATACAGGTGCCACAGTTTTCGATAAACTGTGTGCATCTGAGGGGTCTCCGCTGGCACAGCACGCATCCTGCCGTTGCTCAGAAATCAGTCCTGCAGCTGTGACCTACTGGCACGCCTAGAGTACGACCACAAGGCTAGCACCCTTGCCCCTCGCTTCCAGAGGCTGCCAGCGTGGCACATGAATGGACATCCACAATTAGCAGCTCCCTGAGCTGCAGCCCAGGCCCAATTAGCTTGATTAAATGGTAAACTGAGGCGGTTTATTCTTTCATTACCAGTCACTAAGCCACCTTGGCTGTGGGGACAGCCATTGCTGGGAGACTGGTGTGACTGGGCAAGGACGATTATAACCTTCTCAGGGTTTCATTTACGAAGAAACAGCAGTTTCATTTGTTTGAATTTGAGAGAACGAGCCAAGAGAAGCCATCCTGGGTGGTCCTGGCTGGATTCTGGCTTGGAGAAAGACTTTCCCGAGGCATAGCTCAGACTAGAGGGTTTGCTTGAGTATTCTTTTCATCAAGCAGACGACTGCGTGCTGTGTGACAAAAAAGGGAAACAGGGCCCTGGGTATTTTCAGAATCAGTTTCATCGGAGCTGGAAAGGGATGTCTGGAGGTCTCCGCTCTGGGTGTGGCATGGCTAGCCCCAGACCCAGATCAGGCTGCTCAGGGCCTTGGCCAGGGAGTTCTCAAACATCTCCAAGGGAGAGGCGTCTATTTTCCACTAATGCTAACATCCCTGAATCAGAATAGAGTGTGGTTTTACCTAGCAGCAATTTGGCTGTGAGGATTTCTGAGTGGGGAAGGGGAAATCATTTGTTGTTTTTGGGAAGGCTGACAGCATCCATGTCGACCTCCTCACAGCCCTCTGGAAGCCTGCTCCTGGTCACAACCTCCACAGCTGGTCATCAGCCAGCCATAGACCCGGAAAAATCCTGACCAGCTGCACTAGCCTTCAATCACTCGTCGTTTCTCATCCCTCTGGCCAAAAGTGAAGGTGCCGCTTTCTGTCTGCAAGTCAGCCCTCAGAAGTCAGGATTACACAAAGGCAAACTGTTACCCTGCCCCCTGGACCTGCTTCTCTTGTGAATCACCTACAATGTCCTTTCATGAACTATGACCGCAGGCTTCATACAAGACAGGCCGCCTTCAGCTGCCTTCTTGGAATAATGCTAAACCTAGTCAGATTTTCGTAAGGCGTTGGGGTGCCTGCCCCTTCTCACGTGGAAATAATGATAATAAAAAAAAATTGACAATAAATTCGACATTTGTTTAAGCAAAGTTTTTTAACTGAAGCAGCTGACCTGGTTACGGGAGATGATGACATGAAAACCATTCAGGGCTTGACTTTGTGGTTAAATGAACTTGAGACTGAAGCATTACCAACCACTATAGCTTTCACAGAGACTTTTCCCCGCATCGCAAACCTTGGGGATCTGGATATTTTGTTTAGCATCCATAAAACACGGATTTTGACGAGACCTTCCACCTTCATGAATCATCACCTTGGCGTCTGAGGGTCACACTCTTTATGAGCTTGGGATGCAAGGCTGTCAGCTCCTAAGGGAGCTGAAGTCTGAAGAGCCACGACAACTGCAAACACTACTACCTCAACAGCAGTAATAATTTCCTTGTGTTCTGGAGCTCAGCTTGGTAGGACACTTTGTGAAGCAGATAATGCTTACCTCTGTGCTTGGGATCAACGAGGTGTTCTCTTCAGTGTAGCACCTCTGCAAAATAATATTCTGCAATGTTTCAGGCCGACCACCCCAAAAGCAGTGGCTATTTTTGCCAACGTTAGTCACGTTTTTATCAACCCTCCACTCCATGGAGGGAAACCAGAAAGTCCCAGGGAACAATAGCACCCTGGGATTACTGCTGACAGGGCGGAGGCTCTCGGCAAGGGTCAAGACAAAGAGGTAGGTTGAGGAAAAGGGCGGATGAAAGAACGAATGAGGGCTTGAGACATGAGGCGTGCTCATGTTGTGCAACTGGGAGCTGTGTGCCAGCGGCGCTGGCTTGGGAAAGCGAGGCACCGAGAGCAACCCTGCATCCAGGATAAATAGGGAGGCCCCAAATGGCACAGTTCCCCTGGGAAGAGGGTGTGGAACAAATGAGTTGTGAGCCATCGGCTTACAAGGGTGTTGCAGGGACATTGTTATTAATGTTTTTTAAAGTGTTTGGGTGATTAGCATTACAGGAAAAACAACAAGGAGAGACGAATACATCTACACTCAGTGCCGAGTTTGGATGCTGTTCAATAAACAGTGCTTGGAGCCATGTAACGGACAATAAGAATTACAGAATAAAACGCCCAGCACCATCCCGCCTGCTCACTGAAGGGTGCTGCCGAGGAAATGTTCTGTGACTATACTTGAAGGATATCAGGGTAGAGTGCAAGGACTCGCCCGTATGTGAGGGAAGCCTGTTATTTAAACGCGCAGATGGACACGTCCGTGCGGTGCAGCCTGGGTTTTGCTGAGACATCCAGCCGTAGTTTCCGGATCTGAAATGGTCAGTAAGGGCACCGTTTGGTCACTCGTGGGTCACTCCCTGACCCACGCTCCCCAGCAGCAGCTGGCCACGCTCCCGGAGAGGTCAGGGCTAGCGGCCATCGCAGGGTGAGACCCCTCACGGGCTCACCGGCTCACAAAACCAGCGGGCTCCCCCATTCCCCTCTCCCCCACAGCCTTCCTTCGATCCATGGCAACTTCTCCAAAACGGCCATGGCTGCCCTCT
>NW_010418936.1:0-1559 GCF_000710305.1 Buceros rhinoceros silvestris
AACATTGCACCTGACTCCCTTAACCAATTAAGTGCGGAATTATCATGTTGCAGGGAATAATTATATTGGTCCAGAACTCAAAACAAGGAGGTTTCAGTTCAAACCGGGAAGTTTAGCTCAAACCGGGACAACTTCTTTGCTTACCATCAGCACTATGAATGCTGTCGTGCACTGTCATGATGAGAGTGCCTTTAAATAGCTTGTGAGATTTCTTGTGTTTGCAGCTATTTCCCATGTTTAGGATGCCATGTTCCAGAAGGATCCTCTCAGTAACATAATGTGAATCATCAGCTGTTCAAGGTGTATCTTGAAAAAAAAGGGCATTTCCCATGCAGGAAGAATTTATCTAGGAAATGGAGACATTTGTTCTTCTTTGCAATTATGCTATTCCTCCATAATACAGAAGTGTGTACAATCAAAAGATTTATGAACTACATCAATAGCTAAAACGTCAGAAAAATGGATGTATAACCTGACAGTTTAGATACTGTAAGTTATGTCTCTCTACAACTCTCTCCTAAAAAAATGTAAAATCATAGAGAAATTCAGGCTGGAAGGGGCTTTGGGAGATCATCTAGCCCAGTCTATTGCTTTAAACAGGAATACCTTCAAAGTTAACTTCAAAGACTTGTTTAGTTAAATTTTAAATATCACCACAGATGGAGATTCCCCAGCTTTTCTGGGCACCTCTTCTATCACTGTACAATCCTTGGGGAAAAACCTTTTGACTCATTTCCTACCAGAATTTCCCTTGCTGCGGTCTGTGTCCATGGCTGATTTGTGGCCTCCCACTAAGCATCTCTTAAGAGGTTGGCTCCATCTTCCTCACATTCTCCCTTTAGGGGGGTAAAGACTTGTTTCAGTTTCTCTGGATCTCCATTTAGGTTTCTATTCTGCAGGATGCACAAGACCAGTTTCCTCAGCCTCTCCTAATATCCCATATACTTCAGCACCTTGACCATCCTCTGAATTCGCTCCAGTTTACTGCTTTCTCTTGTACTGGAGTACCCTGAAATTCGACACAGATTAGATGTGGCCCCACAGATACTGAGAAGGAAATAACTGCTTCCTTCTACTTGCTAGCTACTCTTCTGCTAGTAAAGACCAATAAATAGTTTAGTGTGTATCTCATGTTCTTCTTTCGAACCATCTAAATAGAGATTTCCTATTTGTGTTGAAGGCTGGTATTTCAGCCTTCTTTATACTGCCATGAAAACTGCAGAAATGCTGTGAATTGTTTTGGTTTGTTCTTGTTGCGGTACACTGTTGTGGTACACTGGGTGGCAGTATAGGCGCTCGGAAGATTACGTGCTTACGTGCTTACGTTACAGGAATGCAGTAACCACCCACGATGGGCGAGGCTTAGTAGAGCTACATAGCTCTATTCATTACATAATAAAGCGCCATTTTGCATCCTCTGTACCAGAGTAAGTGCATAAATGGACCCTTGACGGAAGAGGTCAAGTGCCAAGAATCACAACGAGTTTCCACATCTGGTGACGTCCCGAGTGATCCGTAGGCGGCCATGGGAAGTTCCGAAGGCGTTCTGAATTGGTCGA
>NW_010418937.1:0-5830 GCF_000710305.1 Buceros rhinoceros silvestris
CTTGCACTCCTGATCCCTTGACCAGTCGTCCAAGGGCGCTGAAATCTTTTCTGATTTTTCTCAGACTTCTTGCTTGGAGAATTTCATCACTGCCTAGTTGGAGTGTTAGTAGCAGGTAATAATCCGTAGGTTGTACAAGAGTGGGAAGCTTCCTTAACACATCTCTAACTCGGACCCCAGGCAGGCAACAGACTTCCCTGTGCAGTGGGTCAGGTCTGCATTGGCTCCCTTCAGAAGAGGTCAAAAGCAGTGAGGTACACTTTCCTGGTAGCAGTCATAGATTTTCTTTTTTTGATATTGGAATTCCACTATGGGGACTTTAAAAATGATTGCAGTATTATTAGGGGCAATGTCCTGAAAATAAGAAATTCCAGTGAAATGATGTACTATACAAGATATTTTCCAACCCTCTGCACCACCTCTGAGGCCTCGCATATAATTTGCTCCTTCATTTTCATATATATTATATTGCCCATCAGTGTGCTGCCACATGTTACAAACTAGTGAGAGATAGTGGTGCAGTGTTTGGAGGTAGTGATCAGATTACAAGCATTTGCTCTGCACTTGAGCTTGTGGCTTTGAAACAGAGAAGATTCCTTTGGAAACTGCAAAATCTAATGTTCCCGCTTTAGGTAAATGTCTGCTGAGGTATGGCTCAGTCCACTCATGTACTAGGGCTCCAGTGGTGCCTGCAAATCTGAAGGAAAACTGGTCACTCAACTAGGAAATTAAGAATGGCTATTCAATAGAAGTCCTCATTACTTCCCTTAAAAAACCCACAAAACCAAATGTTCATGGCCCTCAGGTTAAAGAAGGTGCATATCACTGCAGTGAAATCAAGAACATGGCCTCAAAGCCGTAACAGTTGTCTGGACACTTGGGGCAGATTTCTGACAACCCTGAATAAAAACCCTAGAAGCAAGAGGACTGCAAGAAGGTAATTACATGAATAGTAGGTGCTAGCTTAAAGCCCAACTGAGCTTAGCCTGACAGCTAAGTCTCTTCAGGCGTTGAGGTGTAGGGTACCCTTGGATGCCATAATAGTGCGAGGGCAGGCACTTGGCTATCCTTTCATGTGGAAAACACCTTTCTTGTCAATGCCAAAAGGTGAGAGGGATGAGCATACCATTTTGGTGATTTCACTGCTCACCTTCCATAATCAGTGAAGAAAGCAAAAACTTAGCCCTCATTGGACAACCTCCACATCCGAGCAGCTAAGAAATCTTGCCTTGCCAAGGCACTGCATTTGTCAGGGGCAAAAATCTTGATCAAAGATCAGCTACAAGCTGTAGTAAGGTGAAGTAGCTCAAAGATCCTGGTTTAGGACTATCTTTTCCCATCAGTCCTAGTTCTTGGGTCAGGGGAATAGAGATGAATCAGATGTCCCAAGACAGCCTTAAGAAGAGCAGCTACTCTGACAACAGCCTTCACCGTGAATATAATGAAAAGATGATGATCGATACTTACAGCATAGCATTTGCTTCAAAGCAAGGCTTCTCAAACAGGGGTGTGTGGGTTACATGCTCTGGTACAGAGATAGCCTGTGGTGGTTATTGTCTTCCCCAGCCACTGGTTTCTATAGTTACCACCATTGACTGAAAACATTTAGGAAATTGCTCTAAAATGGCATGCATAGCAGGAGAGAATAGCCATCTAAAAGCAGGTTTGGACTCACCAAGGGAACTCATAGTAGAGTAGATAACATCCTACATTATGGAGTCTACAGGCTCTAGTTGCAGCAGACTGTGAGATATTAAAGGTGTGTTTTTAAGAAAGCCACTCTGAAGATATCTGGCCGTTTAAGGCTTGAGCAGAAAGGCACAACCTGTGATTCAACCACTGTTGCTAGTCAGCAGTTTGGTGTTAGCCAAGCCCAGGAACACCTTGCTATTATCTCTTCTTTCCTCACCCTTTCCTCACGTGTGCATTCACCTACCTGTTCACCAGCCCCCCTGTTAGCTGGCAAGATTGCACCGGTGCAGATTTTAAAACAGGTGCCCTGTTTGAAAAGGGCTTGTTCGGTAGGTCTGTATCAGGACCTGTTTTTTTTTATTGCCAGCTGACCCATTTTCAGAAGGCAAGAAATTTTCCTTCTCGGGTCATTGTTACATTGCAGCTGAGTGAGAAAAGAAAAGACTAAGTAAAGAAAAAGCCTAACTAGCACAGGGTAGAAGGATAAATTCACAGAAATGCATAGGTATACTGGAAAACACAATTCCTTCCCCCCTGAGGCTGTTTGCATTTCAAGATTTTGGATTCAGTTTCCTCCATGACGATCAGTGTGCAGGCCTGTAGAACCACACTTCAATCACAGTCCAACGAAGTGCAAATTTTGTTGCAGGTTACATTAAAGATCTTCAACTAATTTACAAGCTAACCATGATATATTTTGCTAGCCTTCCCATTTCAACACTTGCTTCAGAATAATTTACTGCATATGTATTGGGTGTTCTATCTATAAAAAGCCGTATTGCAGGCTGTTAACTTATAAAAGATAGGAGAGTGAGAAAGCATTCTAATTTCTCATCAGTGTAAGAAAAGATAAGAAAAAATATTAACTCATTGGCTAATAGCTTTCTGAATAGAGTTGGATGAGTTTGCGAGAGAGGAGTTCTAGGCATTGATCCTATTAGATCTGGATTAAATTCACTGGAGTCAGTGTAATACATTATCCCAAACTTTAGAAATAGCACAATTTTTAAGAAGCAATTTATACAGGCCAGATTCTGCTTTGATTTTCATGACCATGGATCTGATAAAATATTAGTGTTAGTGGTGTCTGTGGGTTTGCATGAATGACACTGAATCAGGATCATGGGGCTTTATATTTCATAGTTACGTCAAAAAGATAGCTGGGGACCTAACAAAAAGCAACGTGTGATCAGTACAGAAAGCTGCATAGAAATGCAAAAAATGCATTTTGGAGTTTTTGTCATACACTGCTTTCAATTATACCTGATCTGGTTGGCTAAATGAGCTGCCCTCAGGTGTGTTTATAGGATCTATCATGACAGTGCTGTGTACTTTATAGACCCATGCTTGGCACCTCAGAGTCTAGAACTCTGCTGCTGTTACTGTTAAACTGCTGTTAAATCTCCCTCTGGTAAGCACCAGCCCAGCACCATGGCAGCCTGGCCAGTGTGGGGTGGGTTTAGGAAACCCCACAGTAGCCTAATGGCAGTGGCAGAGGAGATGGCATAAATATGTCTATGTGTGGGGGTTGGTGGGATGAGGGAGAGAGGCCAGAACAACCTAAGGAGAGGGGCTGAATATCTGCCAAGGACAATTGTTTTCTTAATTGTCCAGGGTTTCAAGTGCATTGTAACATAATACATTGTTTCACTGCCATAATCTTTCTGTGTGAGAGAGACTATTGTCTGTATTTCACAGAGATGTTGGAGAAGGGATTTACCAAGACTACAAATCTCAAACACTGGAAAATGTATTTCTGCCGTAAATCCGCATTTGGATGCTTCAGTCTTGAATTTTTTATTTCAGAGAGGTGACAGAGGTCACGAAGGAAGTCAGCTGGAATTACTCGGAGCAACTCAGAGTTGCTTCTTTAAGTTAATCAACAATGTTGTCTTTTTAATGAGCAGGCTGTTTGTCCTTTATATATCTCGGTCAATTAAACTATGTGAAAAGCCTCTGCAGGAAAGCTTGCAAGCGTCTGCCTAGCTTTGTGAAAGTTGGAAAATTTTGCAGCCTAAACCAGAATTTCTTCAATACACTATAGCCAAGGCAAGCACATTGCAGCAGAAATGAGGTCTTGTGAAAACGGCCAGTTTACAGCCTGGGCAGCGCCTTTTGCACAGCTGCCCCTTCGTAACACTTATCAGGTGGGTGCTGGCAAAGGCGGAATTGATCTCCAAATGACAGCCCAGCCTACAACAGATGATAGTGGGAGTGAGACACTGGAACAGATCACCCAGAGTTGTGGATGACCCCTCTCAAGCGTTCCAGGCCTGCTTATATGGGGCTTTGAGCAACCTGGTCTAGTGGAAGATGTCCCCGCCCGTGGTAGGTGGGTTGGAACTAGAAGATCTTTAAGGACCCTTCCAACCCAAAACGTTCTATGATTCTATGAAGTCTAGATAGAAAAGTGTCCTTCTTCCCTCAGGAGATACTTTCTTTCTCAAAAAGAAAAACAAAACAAGCAAACGAAAAACGGAGAGAGAAAAGAAGCTTTCTTTTCTCCCAAGTACTTCCTGCTCAGTGCTTTTCAAGCATTTTGAAATCTCTAGCACTTTCATCTTTGAATTCAGAGAACCATTGTCTGAGGTAGTAAAATCACTGTCTGGCTAAGTCCATTATCTAGTGGAAGAGGATTTGTTTTCTTTTGATTATGGGAATGACCTTGTAGAGAGTGTTTGAAAAAGGCACGTTTTTTCTGCCATCAGCCATGTTTTCTACCATTAATCTGCTTAACCAGAAGATGAGATTTTATGTATTTATTTTCTCAGAAGATGTATGAAAAGGATTTTAGAACTTCGTTCTCCTTGGGTTTGTCTTAAAACCTTCCATGGAAGTTTAGGGGATTGGACTGAAGCATCTTTTTGGTTTAGACTGCACAAGCAGGTAAGGTGGTAAGGGACTCTTTACCAGTAAGTAAGGGAAAATGTACCCTCTGAGCGTGTTTCTGACCTCTTCTGTCTCCAGATCAAACACTTCAGGTCTTCAGGAGAGTCCCCTTGAATTTCTACCTGTGTGAAGAATTTTCTGGCCCCTATCTTAGGCAATGTGAATTATCTTTCCAACTCTGATTGCCCTAAATAGAGCCAAGGGAGTTGACAACTTCTCAGCTGTCTATGGATTCCCAAACTTTGACATCCTAGTGCAGATGCCTCTGTCTGTGTTGCTCATGCAGGGGCCTCACGCATGACCACGGGAGGTGAGTGGGCCTCTGGGAGTGTGATTTATCCCATCGTGAAGCATAAGCATAGATCAGCTCTGGTGAATTGATTGCAGCCTAAGTCTCTGCTTAGACTACACTGAATGCTTTGGGTGTTTGGTTCAAATGCTGGTGTCACACTGCATCAGCCTGATATGCCTGGATGCCTGGCCTCAGGGCCTCCCCCTAACCTGTCCACAGCCCAGAACCCTATTTCAGCCCACCACGGGTAAAAGAGGGGATCTGGCCATCCCCTCTGGTGGAGAGCAGAAGCAGGGAACACAGCAGTTTGCAGGATTGCCAACATGTGTGGCCCCTTGGGAGCTGGAACAGGATCAGTGGAGTGGCTCATCCTGTGGTCAGGTGCTCCTGTCCTGTCAGTATAGCTGGTGGCTGAGCTGTGGTACTGAGGACTCTTCCCTTGCCTGCAGGCAGTGCTGCCAGCCCTCTTTGGGGTGGCTTTAGGAGTGTGACCCTGAGACCGTGGCTTCCAGGACAGCTTGGGAGGAAACACCTGTGATGCTGCACCTCTAAGGGTCTGCATCGTTGTTTCTGGGATGACATGACAATGTAGATTTTGCAGAAAAACTGTAAATATCAAATATGCAGAAGGAGCCTAAATCTGCTGCTGTAGCTCTGTCTATTGTGACTGATTCCCTAGCGCCTCTCAATCTCACTGAGCTGTGGTACAACCTGTTATTGCATCCCCAGTACCACACTGTATGGATCTCTCTCATACCTTGAGCAGAAAAAATGCTGTAAAAATGTAATTATACTCTATATCTGATGTTAATATCATATTCCCTCAACTAATGAAGGACTTTGCAGTGCCCATTTAATTTCTCTAATGTTAACTTTCTAGACAAATCTAGCTACGGTAGAAAGGTTTTAAGTGGAGCAGGATTTTTCCTTTTAATTTCCTTTCTGTTCTTCCATTCC
>NW_010418937.1:5919-9649 GCF_000710305.1 Buceros rhinoceros silvestris
GCTGAAGGGATGATTCTGTAGTGCACATCGTTCTCCTTGCTAGGGTGAATTCAGCAAAAATGGTAAGAAGCTGAAAAGAGCACCTGTCTTCCACCTTGACCCTTATTGCAAGTCTGCGTTTTTTCTGGGCTGGAATATTCGGGCTCCAGGTTACTCATGGCTGTAGACAAAGAAACAACCATCTTCCTCAACAGTCCAGTATGACGGTGAGATTTATTTACAGTGTATTAGTTGAAATGTATTTAGCCAGTTGTTAAGCCCTGCCTTTAAGTTTATTTTAAAAATTAGAAAGTGTTTACGTGCTCCATCTTGACCGTCTGAGGGCAGTGTCACCTAATACTTGCTGAAAGTGACATGCCTGGTTACTGCATATTGTCTGCACTGCGCTCACCCTCTAAGGGTGTCACCTGAAACTCACAGAAGTCAAAAAGAGCCTTTCCACACATCTTAAATGCATCTTGAACTTGGATATATCAGACACATTCTCTGGGCCAACATGTCTATTGGTGTAAATCTTTAATGGTGTTGATTGAGTCCAGCTTGGGGCATTGCACCTGATGGATTCATGGATGACCCAAAGCTCAATGGGACAATGACTGACCTTCAGGTCAGACCTCTCACAGAGGTAGATTGCTACGAAGCACATTTTGCATTAAGTGGTTTATGCTTGGCTAGAGTGTGACTTTGAGAAGACTCTTCAACCTTGTTTCAAAGACCTCAAGTGACAAAGAATCTACAGCAATCTTTGATAAATTGTTCCATAGGCAATCAAGCTTGCTGTTAAAAATATTAATCTTATTTTAGACTGAGTATGTTTAAACTCACATTCCAGCAGAATGATTGTCCTTCACTAATTTTGCCTTTGTTCTTAATGCTTTTGTATGTTGTGGAGTACAGCAAACCACCAGACCTTCTTATGGGTGTATTTATTAATTTCATGCTTGCAGGCAGCTATCTCTTTTCATTTAATTCCATCTCATCCTGAAACAAAGCCTTCTGTCCATGGTTAAAACAGAAGTTTTCAGTAGGAAGGGATGGGAAATCCTGTGGAAGGGACATCAGTGGGAAAGGAAATGTGGGGTTTCTGGAATTAGTAGACCCTTCCTACATCTCCTTCTCTGGACTAAAAAGCTACTTAAAATGGGGATGATGGGAAAACATGGAATACAAACGAATGATGATGGTTTCTGTCAGCTAAGAACCTGACTTCGTGCTTATGTTTTATGCAGGCTAGTTGAGGGCGACTGAATAGTAGTATGACTGTGTTTCAACTCACATACATATGTGGCAACTTAGGAGAGAAGGTACATTTATATAAAGACATACCTCAAACAGAGCCCTTCCTGTTTTGTCTGGAGTACTTATGTGAACAGCATAAAGTTCTAAGTTCCTCTTTGTGATGGAAACCATTGCAATTTGATTTAATCTGGTGGGAAATGGTAGAATAAGTTGATTCTGAGGAGACAACAAAGCAGATAAATTAATGAGACAATACCTCTTTGTTCTTCTCTAGCACAAGAATATTGGGTGGCCAAGTTCTAGACTGATGTCAAATAACCTGGAAAAGGGAAAAGGATAATTTTTGTCATGTGTAAAAGACCTGAAGACTACGATAATCAGCACAGTAATCCCAATGTGTTAAAAGAGTTGTTCACCCTGAACCTGTTATGACCTTAAAACACCGAATGTAAGAGATTCTTCTTTCATATTTTCGAGATGATTGGTGCTGAGAAAGCTGATTATTGGCAGTAGAAGTACAATGGTAAATACAGTACATTGAAATACACACATTAAATTAAACACCATCATATCAAATGAATGTCTGTGGTTGTTTAGGCACTAGTAACCAGCTCTGGGTGCTAAAGGTTGTTCTAAACACACTGAAAAACAATTTTGGAAATAGAAAAAAATTGCTGGAAATTTGATGTCGGATAGAGATGGGAAGTTGGCTCAACTTTTCTCTTTCCTTCACATATTTTTAAAGATCTTGTATCATATGAAAACACTTGCAGTGTTGAATTGAAATCAAAAAAGTTTGATTTAGGGTGGTACAGGACAGTGATAAGGAACTTGTATCATTCTCTCTGGACTAGTTACTGAATTATAGCTAGTCCCTGAAGTTCCCATTAAAACCCACTGGAGCTCCCCACTGTTGTGGTTTCCTCTGTTTCCAGGAACTGCTTGTTTTGGCAGGAGCTACCTCCATCTGCTCCCTTGCCTTGGCTAAGCTCAAACCCAGAAATCTTCCCCCACATGGGGAGGACCAACTTCTAGCAACTCCCCAGCCCAGGCTCCCTGCCTAGCTGACATCTCAGAAGAACTACATGAGCAGGCGGGGAAGAGAGGAAAAATACGGCTTCTCATACTCAGCCTTACTTCTCTCTGGCTTGGGTAATCTGTAACCACATGTAGTTTTCATCTCTCAGTTTTTCAGCTTTTCCACTTTGAGTACTCCTCCTGCATCCTGCTGTGTGTACCCTCTTGCTGCCTGCTGTAACTCCAAGCCTGCCATAACCAAACCAATTCTTTCTGGTCTAACACTTGTCAGTGACCCTCTCTTTTCTTCAGCTTTGGCTAGGGGAATGAGGACCTGCCTCCTATGTGGACAGAGGTAGTAGGGTACAGGACCTGTAGCTTTTACTTCAATATGTTAAACTTGGACTTTATGACTACTTAGGGCTCTGATTGCTTGAACTTCACCCACTTAGAGAAAGCCCTGGAAATTCCCAAGAACTTTAGTAAAAATTTTTTGCAAGTTTAGCCTGAAAAACCAACTCAAGACCACTCATCCAGGCAGAGCAGACTTGGGTTGCACAAGATACATGGCTTGGACTGATAATAGTCTGTGGAAATCCCCATGTCTTGGCTGCAGCCTGTATGTGGCTGCCTTGTTGGTTGTTTCCACCCGCTTTAACAAGTGATGGTATAAATAGCATCCGACCCAACTTTGTTTCACACTGGTAGTACCATCACTAACTAGACTGCCCTCCATTGCTTCTCTTTTGGTTAGTTACTAATGATTTTTCCGCCTTGTAGCTTCCTGGTTTTCCTACCACAGTATTGCTGCACTTACCGTTTGGCCTAAACCCTGCAAGATGAGAAATCAGGTGTGGTATTGGATAAGAAACTGAAGAATTTTTAACCTCGTTACCTTGAGTAATGATCCACAGCAGTCATAAAAAGAAGTCTCAAGAAAACTTCAGGTGATGGTACCCTTACAGCAGATTGTTAATGTTGGTTTTTTTTTTTGTTTTTTTTTTTTTGTTTGTTTTTGTTTTTTTGAAGGAAGAAGAGAAAAACAAAGTTAATGATGAAACAGCTTCCTGAAGGACATATTGAAGCACTTTATGCAGAGTGCGTTATCTGTACACAGAACAAGATGTGTACAACAATGTGAACGACTGTGCTCTTGGTTGTTAGTGCCACCTTGCTTGGAGGTTTTCCTGTCGTCTGGAAGAGAAACAGGTGAAGAAGGTGGAAGGATGCATTAGACAAAGACCATTGGCACCAGAGAGAGCAGGCTTAGATGTGGTGCTGGAGTGAGATAAGAGTGCAATATTTATTCTGTGAGTATCATAGAGAAATTCAAACCCAAAATTGTGGAATGGAGTTGTGAGTGGTCTAGATGGAAATGTGTCTCCACTTCATGGTACATTGGAAAACTGGTTCATTATGTTCTGTCTTTACCCTAAACCATTCTTGGCAACTCCAGCCACATCCTGGAAAGAGT
>NW_010418937.1:9784-12269 GCF_000710305.1 Buceros rhinoceros silvestris
CTGTGTAGTGAAGCTGTTCGGCTTCAAAAGAAAGTATCTGACTGCTGAGAAGGAACATACAAATAATTATGCTTATTTTTTAAAACCTCATCACTACTTCTCAGTAGTTATTTTACCACTGTTTTCCAGCAGGTTACAGTGACAATAATACTTCCCAGATGATGGTATAATGGTTGCAGCTCGATTTGTCACCTACTTATGTGGCAGGTGGGCCCAACTAAACAGTTAGGAAGCAGAACTGGTTTCCTGATTGGGCTCAGAAGGTAAAACACAATAAACTCTATTTTCAATATTACAGGTCTTTGTTATTATTGTTGTTTATACACATAGTTGCCACCAAAAATATCTTTGGTTCATTTGTCATTTCCTTATTTGGCTGAGACACAGTATTTAGCTATTCAGTTCTCTGATGTTCCAGCAAATAGCCAGACAATCTTTGAAATAATTGTTCTCTTAGAGTTTGCATGTTTTTCCTTCTGTTCATTCCTGTGTCTGGGAAATGGAAAGAGACTTCAGAAGCACCCCAATTGTATTTTACAAGCAGAAATATGTTTGCCTTTCTCCACCCCACTCCACCCTCTACCACAGTATTGTTTTCGCCATTTTGTTGTCTCAGAGTTGATGTCATATGTGCATTTTTTAGGATATGCTTTGGATTTTTAGGATTTCTTAGGCACCTTTTCTCTGCCTGATAAAAGTCAGAATCCATTTACTGCCTGGCAACTACTGTTCACCCATGTTGCCTAGCTGGATGTTTACTAGATTCTACGTACACGTGATCTGTAATGCCCTAGCGAAACCTTTCTCCTCTCACTCTCTCTGTTTGTCTCAGTCCTTCATTGTTTACCCTGCTTTCCTGGGGAGACAGAGCTTATACAGCCTCAGTCTCTGTTGGTCACTCTGGTGACTTTTGAACTAGTTTTTCAATTTAAGTCAAATTTGCAGGAGGTCAGGAGGGAGGTCTCTGCACGTTTCGTGAAAGTAGGAGGTCTGTTAACAGATGGCTGCACTAAGAGTATTGGACACACTCCTGTGTCCTCCTGCATGCCCTGTGCAGCTTCAGGTGTGAGGAACAAAGGCTGTGCTTAGAGCTGAATTGCTGATGATTCTGAGCTGGCTGAAATGCAACAGTGATGTCCACATGCTTTGTCCTGTCCTGTCAATGCAATTGCTATCTCCTGCCTTGGCCTGTGCAGAAGGAGAGGAACTTTTGGGGAGAAAATGCGGAACTCCAGCAGCTGGCATTGCACTAGATCTGTATGGACGGGCGATGTCACTGTCTGCCGTGTCCATGCCAGCTTTTGAGCCGCTGACAGAGCCTCCCTTGTGGAGCTGTCAGTTGCCCCTAGAGGAGCAGCAAGGATCATGTGACATTACAAGGAGTTTTTTTAAAAAAGAGAATGGTAAGAGCATCTACCTGGAAAGCTCCTCAGCATATGTACATATCAGAGAAGTGTCAGAGCCAGTTTGAAGCAGAATATAACGTACACCAATACACCTTCACTTAAGGGTCAGACGGCTGGAGTGCACGTATGCAAGGTGGCCCCCATGCTCTTTAGTCCTTGGGAGAAAATCTTGAATCTCCCTGACGCTTCCGAAGAAACACACCCTTGTGTGAAGGGTCTGTGCTGTTCTGGACTTAACAGTGTCTGGAAAAGCCATCCTGAGCTGTTTGTGAGTAGGGTGTGCTGCCTGCAGCTGCCTGCGCAGAGCCTGTGGGGGATGCCTGTGTGCCTGGAGGTCCTATCAGGAATGATGGGTGCAGCAGACCACTAACTTCTCACACACGTTAGGCCTCTAGTGAAGATGTCTTAGTGAAGAGTCAGTACCCCTTTTTACAGCATTGGAGGAGGCAGGAGTCTCTGCCTTGGCAGGCAGGTACTCTTGGAGGCTTTCAGAAGCCTTATTTCGTTAGCTCCACAGAGCATTTACTTTCAGATTCTGTTTTGTTATGCACCTTACATCTGATGGGCGGGTAGGTTAGGTGATCTGGATGCCGCTCTCTTAGTTTGAACATTTTTTTGCAGGCTACCAATTAATAGACATGGCTGTAAGCACATGTTCTCAGCGTGCACATGCACTGCTGTGACCAGAGGAGTGCCTCATTGCACAGGTACAAAACCACTCACTGCTGAAGGCACTAGTGTAGATTTGGGTGAGATATGCTCTGTCGTTACAGGCAATTTTCCAGTCACTGGTCCCAAAGCTGTGCCTTTGCTGGGATGTAAAGAAACCTGCAATGTCTTGACTCATCCCAAAGTTTGTTTAATAAAGGGAAGGCAGTGTACACTTGTGTGGCTCCAGGTATGGCTGGTAGGATACTAGCAGCTTAGAAGGTTTTATTTATTCCTAAAGAGGAGGAATAAACTGTAACATTTCTAGCCAACTAATTTGCTTATTTTAGACATCATCACACCAATATGATCAAGAGGGGCTGAAGAAGCAGATATAAGTAACAGTGACATGTGCTTATTTCTGATATTCC
>NW_010418937.1:12337-15259 GCF_000710305.1 Buceros rhinoceros silvestris
TCCTGCTGAGATTTTATGATGTGTTTTTTGGTCTTGATTATACACATTGAGGCAGATATTTTTATCAAATGTGCAATGAACTTCAGATTATTTTCTTGGTCCTACTGCTTTCCCCCCTCCCCCCCAGAAATTAAAAAAGAAAACATTATATTTTTAGGGCCTATCATTTAGCCGATAGTATCTTTTAGTAAAATGGTCTTATCTGCTGTGGTTTCTGAATGTTTGTCATTCATTGCTAGAAATATTACCTTTTATTTTTCATTCTGAATAGCTCTTACTACAGAAGCCAAAGCACATCCTATTTATTGTCCAGTTTTGGAAAGATGTAAGCATGCATTTATGGATTCACAAATTCATTTCCTTCTGTTTCATGTCGCCTGATGACCTGATGACCAGAGATAGAAAAATCTGACGCAGTTTTAGTATTTATTTGAGATCAGTGGAATGACTGAGTCTGGGTAAAAATTATCAGCTACTGAAAACCTGAAACCATAAACTACTGTTCAATTTAGACTGCAGAAAATGTTAAATACCAAGGGAAAAGTAAAAAATTAGACTCATCTCACAGGAACACCAGTTAGACTAGTTAGTTACTGTTTGTAAAATATGTTAAAATAGAGAAATATGAATCAAAATTTAGTTAGAACAGCTTTATCAGGCTGGTAGGAAAGTGTGACTAAACAAAAAGTAGACCAGAACCCAGAATTAATCTTAGAGAAACAATAGAACAAAGAAACAGGAAAAGAATATGAACCAATATAAACTAAAATCTCTCTACTTGTGGAGACCAAGCAGAGGCAGACCTTGTTTCTGGAAGGCAGCAATCAGAAAAGCCAGAGAATGAGAATGCTCAGACTGGCTTAGTTTCCTTCCTAGACTTACAGAATAATATCTTCAGAGGGGGTTTTAGCCCCCTGCATTCTGCATTTCTCACTACATATTCAGTATAATAAAGAATTGAGTAATTTCAATATCTCAACTTTTGAGTTTTACCAGAAGTCCAGTTTTTAATCAAATATCAAATAATAAACACAGGTGGATTATAGGATATACTGCCTGTTCATTGTTTCTGTCTGTAACGACTGACATATGACAGTGACTCTGAACAACTTCTAAATTTTGAGAGAAATATTCTCCTAATGTAGAACATGTTCCATAGAGAAAAACACCATTTTGATCCTTGGATCAAACCACTTACATTGAGAAGACACAAAGAAACAATCCCTAGATAAATAGGGATGAAATGAACAGAGGCTGTTCTCTTTTTTTTCTGGTCCTTCACACTGTTGCCTTTTTGGTCCTTCACTTTCATTGTGCAGCAAACAGGAACACTTGGGAAGTAATAAACAGCTCTAGCCACCTGATGGTAATGTGAGGATCCATCATGCAGAACAAGAGATGAAAGGTAAAAAGAAATTCAAAGAGAATGCAGGGTACAGTGCAGGAGAAAGCTGCTTAATAGATGTTTGTAAGTGGGCCAGTTCTTGAATGCGCTAGAAAAACTATATAACCTCTAGGCCCTGGTCTTTTCAGACAAGAATATGAATATCCACTTTTTGCTAAAGACGTCTCTTCTGCAAGTATATCTTCAGACATACAAAAAGATCTGGAAGGGTACAGAGTAAGAGATGACTACACAATAGTGATACATTGGAGTAAAAAAAAAGTAAGCAATGCAAAGATTATACTTAAAACCCACACTGTTGATTGGAATCAAGGCCCCAGTGCTTTCTGGGAAAAAGAATAGTAATTTGTCTTCAGCTTTGGCAGAAGATCAGCATGCATAAGAGCAAATAATGTTTGAAAGTAGAACAAATTGACATGGCACCAAGTGAGATAAATGGTTATGTCATAATCATTAACTACTGGTTTGCATTGCCAAAAAATCAGAGGTTGGAGAGGAATTATATAGGCTAGAAATATTAGTTCCAAGGAGCAGCATCAGAAAATACTTGCAACTATATTTGCCTGTGATCATTAAAGTGCTATAAAAACAAAGAAAAAAAAGAACACCTCCTCTTGGTGGTCCTAAATCACATGTTTGGTGTGGGAGCTTTTTTTTTTTTTTTCCAGAAGCATCTAATACACAGGTTATTCATGAACCAAGTACTTGCTTCTGTTGGACAACCTTTTCCATCATTACCTGCCTAAGCAGTAAGCTCTGCTGTTCCTAGAAGGAAGGCAAAGTGGTTGCAGCAGCTTCTAGATGACAAATCAAAAGTGTTTTGGACTCCTGCTTCAGCATGAAGCTGGCCTACTGTGTTAAGCCATGTATTTAGCAAGGTAACCATCTGTCTGGAGTAGGCTTGATGAGGTAACGGTTTTATTAATTTCTTAGAGTAAGTAAGATGAGCAGACAAGGATGCATGCGGCATTCAGATGAGTATTTGACATTTACAAAAATATCTGCCTTCTTTCTGCTGTAAAACCTGGCGATTTTCAGTATATCAAAGGTGTTACTGGACGAATTTTCCCAGGGTTTTGCAACGAGCACAAGAAGATCCGAACTTGTTTTTCACATATGCAGAATAACACTTTTTAATCACCAAGGCTAAAACAAGAAAAGGCTATTTCCTCCAGACTCTTCTATTTCCTTTACACTGAAGGACATTGTATGCTATCCTCAAATTCTTCTCTCTTAGATGAGACTAAACTTTCTGAAAACCTACCTACTTTTGATTAGAAGCTATCATTTTCCTTCACAGCTTGTTCAAAAGTTGCCACCCACACTGTTCAAAAATGGTGACTTGTTCCTTAGCTGTATTTCCTTCTTAAATTTCCACCTACTAGTTTTTTCTGTGCCTTTCTCCTTGAGCTTAAAAGGGCCTCTAGGACTCAGCATTTACTCTGCCTAAAGGAGCAACAGCAAGGCACTTTGCTTTACTAAAGTGTACAGTTCAAACTCCTGAAGCCTTTCCCTGT
>NW_010418937.1:15359-24865 GCF_000710305.1 Buceros rhinoceros silvestris
TCTTCTTCCAGCCCTGAAATAATTTATACAGCTTTTACCTGCAATATGTCGAGCTTTTATCATCTTTTTAGAAATGTGGCTGTCAAAAGTAGCCAGAATTGCACTATGAGCAAAGATGTTTACATTCATGGAACAACCACAAAATGGAACAATTTTTTGTTTCTAACATTTTGGAAGAGATTTTAAGGTAAATTCAGACTCCAGAAAAACCAGTAGCTAAGTAATGCAGACTAAGGAAAGAGAGCGTATGTTCCTTTAAGGGCACAGTGATCTTTAATAGGCAGAATATGAAGAGCTATGGTGATAAATCATGAGCAGCATTTCTTGTACCTAACATGTGAGGAATGCTGAAAATGCTGCTACCAAGTGATGTATCCCCTTCTTTATCTCCAAAAAGAAAATCTAATTACATTGTCCAGTGTCTCCAAGGGTTATCACACAGACATGTCTGCAGGTGTCCACAGCCTCCTGTGCAGAACGGTCCACACAGACATGTTCACTAACTATTCTGCCTGTCTGTTCACTTATTTCCACCACTTCATCACCCTGAGCTTTAAATATTAGAGTCTTAGTTTGCCATTTCACTTTCCTTCTCTGGTCTTCCACTGGAATTCACGTTGGAAAGCACCAAACCCAAATGCAGCCACCTCAGGTGAGGAGTGGGCATTGGTGAACACACATTGAGGAGGAGGGGTGTCTTCTTGGCCTTCAAAGAGCTCAGCAGGTTGCCTCTGAAGGTCATCAGTAAATCACTGCTTCAGAGTTTTTGGCTGAAAATCGGTAGCTGTCAGGGATATGTTTGAGAAGCTGTGGGTGATCCTGCTCTAGATTATTCTTCTTCACCCCTGCCACCCCAGGCTCAGCAAGGAAGATGCCATTACTTTGTACATGGTAAATGGGTTGGCCTTGCTAGCGGGTCTGCGGGTCTCTCCTCTGCCTCTGCATGATGACTTCCTTACGCCTGGGGATAGAACCCACAGAGAGGCCCCTTCCGTCAAGCTATGGCTGGGGTCAATGTGTCATAATGACATACCGGGAATGAGAGCCATTCACAACTTGTGGTGCGTGCTATGCACAGCCGTTGTCCACCTGAGGACACTGTGGTGGCCTTTGCTGGTGCTCCGGAAGACACACTCAGGACCAAGGCCTGGAGGAATTCAAACAAACTTTGGGCATGCTGCAGCAGTTACAGTAAGGGAAGGGACATTTCCCAAACTTACTTGTATCTGTTGTGAGCATATGGCTCATGTCTTACTCATTATGTTCAGAGCTGCTGAAATATGATGCTTCTAGAAATGTTATTTCACCAGCACTGTGGAGAGGCATTTCCGTTTGAAAGTGGAAAAAGACCAATGGAGTGCTTAGCCAAAAGAACACATAGCAGAAATAGTTGTTGGAAAGTGGTAGCCTCTGAGCCATACCTTTGGCCAGAGGAGTGGAGAGGCTGGGGCCAGCAGTTCAGAGGCCACACAGCACAGCCATTAGAGACCTCTTGCTTTAGACACCTTCTCCCAGAATAGTAAAAAACTTTAATGATGGTAGAGAGGATAGTCACAACTACGAAAAGCTATTTAAAGAACTAGCTCAGGAAACCAGTACTTGTTAGCACGTTTTGAACAAGCTGACAGAGAAAAGTTGCTTCGAGCTGTTAAATCAAAATCCAGAGTATCTGCACTGCCATGGTGAGTTAGAGGGTGAGGAGAAATGAGGTGGCTCACTACCAAGATGCTGTGAAAAGACACCTGGCTGCCATGCAGGTTTCCCCTTGTTTTGCAGCTGCAGTTGTCTTTTCCACAGGATGCTGTTTCTGTGAAGGCAGGGCTTGCTTCTCTGTGGGGAGGGAAAGGGGATGGTCTCTTTTGCTTTTGAGCGTGTCCCATGGGCATCTCTGAGGTGAGAGAGGAGTCAGTGTCAGAGCAAACAGTTTACCATCCCAGTCCTCAGAAGGCCAAATCTGTAAATAACCACATAATGCCTCTCCAATCCCTTCCTGGCTTCAAGGAGAGCAGGTACTCTTCTCCCTCCTTCCATTCCAGCTGTGGCAGGCCCATTTCTGCAGTCAAGTGCTGCTCCCAAGAGCTTTTTTTTTGCATTTTCAGTGCATGACCTTGCACATACCTCTAGAAACGGTCACTTTTCTTAGAAATAAAGGCCGTCATGCACATGCACCGTGCTTTGCTGCCATGTGAAGACACTGGGGGTTTCTCTTATCATTTTCATCCATGGAAGAGTTAAAAGTTTTCCTCTGTGGAAGAACATAGCTTGCTTTTGTGTTACACCTGTGTTAGACAATGAGGCAGAGCATACAGAGAGAGAGACTGCCTGCACTAAGGGTAAATTAACATGGGTTGCTTGTCATTAAAGACCCTCCAGTGAGTAGCCATCAATGCCCGGTTTCGGTGTGACAGAACCACACTTGAAGAGGAGGACCTGGCATAATGTGGGTCGCTTAGTATGAGCCAGAATCTCCAGAGCCAGGGGCCAGTCGGGCATGCTCCTGCCAGGTCACTTCCTATCCCAGTGAGCCTTTCTGTGGTGTCATCTTGAGGAGGGCAGCTTGCAGACACACTCTTAGCACATTCCTTACCAGACTTTGATTTCATGCTTTCTGTATGCTTGCAGCCTCCCTTGTCTTTGTTTCTTCCACACCTGAAGAAGGAGCCATCCTTGGGTGGAGGCTGAACTCCTCCGGTAGCCCTTAAGGCAGCAGGTTTGGCTTGTCCCTCCTGTACTGTTAAGTACAGGAGTTACCTTGAGAAGGAGGTGGTCAGCTTCTGAAGCCACCTGAATTTGACTGTAAATTCTCCATTTGCCTTCAGTGTCTCAGCTGGTTGCAGAGGTGGCATGGCCCAGAGTGAAAGTGGGTGCCCAGACCTCCAGCAGGCACATCGGGTCAATGCCAGGACCCCAAGCACGTGTGTGTGGTAGGGTCTGCACGTGTCCCCCTCTTCCCATGCAGTGTGGGGATTGAATGTCTTACAGGTGTTGGGCACCCAGCAGCTGCCCTCAGCCGTCCGGATGCAATGAGTGGGGTCAGCTAATGGCAGAAGTGTCTCGGGCTGGCTTGCACCTTGGGCTGTGAGATATCTGATCAGTTATCTCACGTTTCTCTGCCGGAGTTCCCTGCACACACGCACACTCACACACATGGCCCAGCTTCTCTCACTCATACTGCCTGATGGGCGATAAAGAGGAGCTACTGTGTTATCACAGACATAAACTTGGATGTGGCTGATCTCTCTAGCTCTTGACTTTAATCAAAACCACATGCAGCTCTCTTCAGCCTTTTTTTTTTTTAAACAAGGAAGAAAAGGGCAATGTTCCTGTAACAAGGGAGCATTCTGTAGGAAAGGAAACCTTGTAAATTAGTGACAGAATCCTTGCATACTTGCATGAAGTTGAAACAGTTCTAAAATAGCACAGATCAGTTCTTGGGGACGTGATTATAAATGTCTCATCAAAACTGCAAGGTAAAACCCAGAAAAAGAGATTTCTCTAATTTTTTTTTCCTGTAGGTGTTTCTAAAGAATCTTTCTTTTCTTTTAAAGTAGAGTTCAGTCTTCCTTTTTAGTCTGTTATTGTTCTTTATACAGCAACTCCTAACCTATAACACCGAATTTGCTGTATTGCAGGTTTTTTGACAGACAGGACCTGCTTGCTTAGTTTCTGGAGGGAGATGAGTATTTTATCCATAGATGATGAAATAGATCTAATTACAATATGACATTTGTGGTACACATTCTCCGTTGCCAAGTTTTGTTGGTCCAGCATAATCAATGCTTGTGATGTAACTCCATCATGTAACTCCATGTTCTCTTTTTTAAAATTTTTGTGATATTTTGGAGCTGGAAGATGGAATGTGAAGGTGGATTCACTAAAAGTAACTCTAACCCTGCATATTTCAGGGGATTTCTACTGGCTGCTCCTTCTAAAAATGTTTGTATCAATAGCCAGAATATGAGCAAAGAGAAATTTATCTGTTCACTACTGAATCACTGGATCACTACTGAAATTATTTGCATGACAAAAGTGTATGTCATTGCTAGAATACCCAAACTGGAGGAAATAAAGTAATTCTTCAAATTGTTTTTTAAATATGAAAGAAAAATATTAATGTGAATAATGCTAAGTCAGCCTACTCCAGCAGGGAGTCTGCCCCAGGTAGTCATACTCAGAGGGATGGGTAGAATCTATTATTCAGCTCTTCAAAGTTCAGTAGAATAATTGTTCTCACTAATTGCTAATGGGTGAAATTGCTGGTGCTTATGGGGAGATATTCTGGTAACAGATAATTATGCAACTAAGTAGTTGAAAATGTCAGAAGAGAAAAATGATCTTTTCACCTCACTGAATTAATTTTTAAAACTATGTCAGCTGAGCTTACTACACTCTCATACAGCCAGCCTGCAGCTCTGCTACGGACGTGTACTATGGCCACAAAGCACACAGTCAGGAGGGAAGATGAGGGAAAACACCTTTACTTGAAGGGGTTGTTCCTTTCCACAAGCCATTGTCCCCATGCTACAGCACCTGAACAACTCTCATCTGACTCTGTGGTTCAGATATACTTCTGGATATACTCCTTTTCAGGAGGTGCCAGAGCAAGGATGGGCATGTTGTTTGCTGCAAAGAGGAGGAGAAAACAGAGGGTCATCTCTCAACCTTTGCACCATAGGTTGGAGGAAGAACACAATTCAGCCAGCAAGTGAGGACAAGAGCCGTAACATGATATTTTGGCCTCTCCACCATATTTGAAATTAATCTCTCTGTGTCCCTGGGGAGGTCAAGGGAGCAATCCCTGACCCTTTGAAGCCTCAGGGCAATGAAGCAATGCTTCACCTCCTGACATTTTATTAGACCCTGGGGCAGCAGTGTGTGACCTGGGCACCAGGGCAAGGTGGTCCTGGCAGTGCTTCAAAAGCTGACATATGACCCCAAATCCTCAGCACTTGCTTCGTATTTGGAACCCTTTTTGGGGTGGAGTGCGGCTGGGACTCCTTTTGCTCCCTCTCTCCTCCTTTTCCTATGTTGCAGCCTCAAGAAGACTGTGCATGAAATGCTGGCTGCCCGCTGACCTTGCAGCTTTACTGGCAGTGACAGAGTCTAATGAGTCACTATGCTTTGGTAGCTATTTCTGCACATCAGGAGGATGCTCTGAACTCTTCTCTCTTCCAGGTGTAAGCCTGGCCCTATTTGCACTTCTCTTTGCTATGACCGACATCCCCTTGCAATTCCTTGTAATCTAGACAGGGAAGGGAGTATTTCCCGTGTTTTGCCTCTGATCACGGACAGCTATTCCCGATTGTGTATTAATGAGTTTCTAATGAAGAGCAAGGCTCCCAATAAATAGGCTTTGCATCACTAGCTTCAAGGTGATGTCCCTCCAGATATCTCCCGAATTCACCTCCTCCTGCAGCCCTGGCTACCCACCCCATGCCAATGGGCAAGCTAACGCAACAAGAAACACACATCTATTTAACAGTAACTATTGCAGTTAAAGAGAATATTTCAGCAACTTTTGTCTCCAGGATGGCCACACCAGCACCAGTGTCCAGATGCTCACATCAGGCTGAGCAGAAAGCAGTGTGACTCAGCCTTGTACTGGTGTTTGAAATCTCAGACTGAATTAGCTTTTAGTTGAAGTGAATTTTCCTCAGTAGTCTGAAAGTTAAAATTCAAGTGACAGGGCTGTAAAATGAGTGGCAGATGTAGTCCATTGCAGATCACTTTAAAAATGTTCTATTTTGCTCACAGACTGCCAGTTTAAAATCACCTTCACTGAGGATCAAGAAACCTTACCAAAACGGACCCCTCTCCCAAAACTCTAGAGCACTCTGCAGTGAATGGCAAGTTCAAGTGTCCACTGTGAGGACTTGGGCTTTTGTCACGTCCAACCATTTTCAGCCCAAAGCAGGTGTGCTGAATAAATGCCTGTTTGCTTGTGATTTATGCAGAACAGCTGAGTGCAAAACAGGCTTTGCAACTGTGCGGATAATAAAAACCAAAAATTACGCAAAACCCACCAAATAAAAAGTGAAAAATTTCATTAAATTAATGCCCAAATGCTGTCTGACCTGTTAAAGATATTCCAGTTTCATTTTGGCATTGCTTAAAGCTCTCCAACACCTTTTCCCATTTTAGGGAGGAATCTGGATGAGTTTGGAAATGGATAACAGTGTTTCCAATAAGGAGTAGAAAAGTTTTGTTCTTCAATGTTGAATGAAATGGTGCAGCCTAAAACAAATTCTCAAATGTCAAAACTCACAAAAATCTTGAGCTTTAAAATACTTTTGCCACTTTTTTTTTCTCCTTGGAAACTTAACAAGTTTGACCCAATTCTTTCAAAAATAGCTATTTAAGAGATTCAGTTGTTGACTCAAGAATCATTCCTTGTCTAATCTAGAGTTAAAACTCTGAGCTGCAGCCCATGAGTTAAAGCTTTTTCACTGGGGCTGTAGAAGGCTGGTGACTTCTGACATAAATTCACCAACAAGCCTCATAACTCAGGGAAGTATAAGATAGGTTGATCTACACAGCTGTAAAACCAGAGCCGTGCAGCGGGGACTCAGGCATAGGCTGCTAATTTCACACCCTTGGGGGGGAAAAAATGGAGTTTAAATTTAATTAAAATCAAAAGAATCCCTCTGTAAATTATGTCTGAGGAAGTTGGAGTGAAAAGGACAGAAGGCAAATTAATATTTAAGGTGGGGAGCTTAACTAGGTCTGGTATGGCTCACCTTTGGTCTCACTGTCTTTCTTGCAGCTAAGCAGAGTTACTTATGCAGGCTCTGCTCCTGAGGTGCAGGCAAAGCCTGGAGCCCTCCGTCCCCTGACTTGAGACTCACTGCTGAGTTTGTGCGTTGCTCTGGGCTGTGTGCTGGAGAGGACTCCTGACTGTTCCCTGCAGCCCATGGTGTTTGACAGGGTGCCGGCCTCTCAGGTGCTTCAGGTGTGCAGAGGCACTGAGGGAGGCACATGCTGTGGACTGCTGCTTGCGTAGACACAGGCAGTCAGGGAAGAAAAGGCATGGGGGTGTTCCATGGGCTGTGGGACCATACCTGCACCCGCCACAGGTCCTCCATAGCTGGGAGGTCATGTGGGGGGCAGAGGGAACTGCTGCGGAGAGGAGCAGGGAACAACATTTTATATATAAATATCCCGCCACAGGTCCGCCATAGCTGGGAGGTCATGTGGGGGGCAGAGGGAACTGCTGCGGAGAGGAGCAGGGTACTGGTGGAACCTCCATCTGCTGGGAAGGTGTGGGTTAGAGCATCTCCTTCTGTGTCCTCCCAGCACCCAGGTCCTGTTCTCCTGTCAGAGTGATGCCATCGATTAGCACCATCATCTAGCACCTCCTGCTAGAGGGGGGCTTTTTTTTGCGCATCTGGAGGATGCATGAAACCTGCATGAGTCCTCCTTCATGAGCTTGGTCTGGTATTAATCCCTTGCTTGGCACCACTGGCCAAATTATGCTCTCATTTAAATCTGCATAAAACTGAAGTAGCTCCCTTGGAGCCTGGGGTATAATACAGATTTGTGTTATGCTGATTAGGAGCGGAGTTTGATCCTGTTATTTTATAATGCTGTGACTGCAGTTTTACTAGTCCTTGGGGTGCAGAGCAAAAGTATTTGTATTTACTTGCTCTGAATTTTGAGTGCATTTTGCTGTGATATCTTAACTAAAGCATCTTTCAGAAGTGTTGATCTCTCGGATCAATACATTCTTCTCGTCCTGCGAATTGTGGCCTAATGTCCTGAGCCATGCTGGACCCATGGAGTACTGGTCTGTAATAGCATCTCACTTCAGTGAATCCAGCAGCTCCCACCATCTTATATACAACATTATTCCCTGACCTTTCAAAGGGCTTAGTAGCCAGTAAGCCCACCTGTTTGTGGGCTGCCTTGTAACCACTTCAGGTGGTGAGTAACTCACTGTTTTGTCATGACATGCATGTTTTCCTTGGGTGAGGTATTGCAACACATCATCAGCGTTCCTTGGTGAAAGGGATCATTGCCAAAACCCCCTTGGGAAACGCATTTTTCCCGCTCATGTGATTGGTTCTTTAGCAAAACAAGCTGGATTTTCCATCCTGTGGGTAGCGGTTTTACATGTAACAAGGCATTACTTGCAAAACCTTGTCACAATGGCAAAGTATAGCAGGATAGGGACTTGTCATCCACATCCCTTAGGGAACATTAAGTATGAATGGCACGTGGCCCCCAAACCACATGACCATAGACTGCTAGGGCTAGAAAAGTCACCTTTTGAACGTGGAGATAGGACAGCAGGTCAAGTACGTATGAGGACATGTTCTTCCTATAGCTTTGTTACTCAGGCTCTGCAATCCAAAAGGAAATGAAGGAAAGGGAAAGATTTCAGTCCAAGTGGGAAGGTATCTCTGGAAGGATCAAATGATGTCCTGCTTCCTGAGTTCTGGTTATGCTGCTAATCATTCCTTTATGATGGAAACAGTTGCAGTTGCGATCTTTCTAGAAAATATGCCACAGATGTAGCAGACAGCCTTAAAGCACCAAAAAGAGACAACTCACTGAAACACACAACCTAAGGGGAAAAAAAAGTGGAGAAATCAAAGCTCTTCAAGAATAGTGTAAGTTTATACCAAGAAAGGGAACTGTAATTTAGTCATGGCTGAATGTTTCGCATTTCCTCTTACCTTTCACAGACCTTTTTTATACATGTGCTTTTGTGGTGAGAGAGGTGTTGCGATTCTCTGAGATTTTGGGAATGTCCTTGCTTTATGCTGAAAGCACCTGTCTGTTGCCTCCATGATACAGCCTCTAAACCTGCCCGGGGCGCAGTGAGACAAAATGGGCTTCTAAGTTTGTGGTTGAAGTCAGAAGAGATAATATCTGCTCATTTTCCTGCATAAAAATTGCTCTATAGCCTAACACCCTGGAATTCTGCTTTTGTGTTCTCAAAAGCATCAAGATGTGAGGATCCATATGGGTACAGGTGTGCATGATCTCTGTACGTGCCAAAAAATGGAGTATCAGGGTTGCTTGATACTATGTAAAATTTTAAGTGTTGAGTCACGTAAAGCTTTTCACTGCCTTCCCCTTTAATCCTCAATATATGTTCTAGCCTGTCTGTGGAATATAACTTGTTGGTGTACGTAGGTACAGTCTGATTCGTGTTGACGTCTTGTTAAGACCGGGTAGGTGTTACTCGGGCAGCTACAAGGGCAATCCTCAGAGAGTGGGAAGAAACGTTGTATTATGCCCCCTCTAATGTGAGTTTTTAAAGACTACCTCATTCGAGCAGCATATTCAAAGACATCAAAACCAAGCCCCTGTAAGAGGCAGAGTCAGGAGAGGGTTAAGGAAGTCACTGATGCCTGATGTTAACATCTTTCCTCTTTCTCCGCTTTGTAAAAGATAAATGTTTCAGATTTCAATCTGTGGTTCCCAGCAGTGCTTTGGGAACACTGCAGTAGGCCTGCAAAGATCGCTAACGCTGGGCCAAGCCGAGATAATGCGTCTCAGCA
>NW_010418937.1:24981-27678 GCF_000710305.1 Buceros rhinoceros silvestris
GGAATGACATAATGCCCTAAAAGAAGACTATGATGTAATGCACATCTCACAAATCAGAGCCAATTTCCATTAGAAAGCCTTGAAGTCTAACACTAATGCTGCAGCGTGGAAACCTCGGGGGCTTAGATCCTCTCTTATTTTTATTTCAAATTATTTTGTGATGCGTACAGACCTCATGCAGTCTGTCTCAGTTACTACAGGAACTTCTCTCTCATTCCATGCTTTTTTGCAATTTGGGCACTTACTGAAAGCCATTAAGCATTTCAGCTTGGTTGAGGTGCCGGCAATATGTTAATACGAAGACTGTAATTTATAGCATTAACATGGCTGTTTATGCATGTCAGGCATAAAGCGTATATAGCATATTACAGTAAATCCCGCCTAATGAAGGTGTTGCGCAGAGAGTTATTAGGTTCACTAATGTCTCATGGAAAAGTTAAGCAATATTTGTGCTAAGTTCAGCTTGGGCTTCAGCCAGTGCAACTCCTCGGTCCTTGGTGGAGTTGCTCCCCCGAGTACGGTGAGCCAGATTTGGGCCCATGCAGTTTATAAACCATCCCAGTTAGTTTCCCTGTCGTTGTTAATAACCAGGACTCACCTACTGCTCAGTGCTCCTGTGGTGCATGAGCCAGTGGTGTGCTGGGAGCTGCTGCAATCTTTGTTTCCAAGTAGGGCATCTCTGAGCAAGCCTGCCACCCTGACTCCAGCCCCTGGCAAAGCAGTAGGATGTCCTGGAGGGTTTCACTGTCCTCTTGGCCCACTCATGGTTCGAAGCAATGAGATCCCAGGCATATGGCTGCCTTCGGGGCTGTGGCCCTGCACCCTTTCTGCACTCTTTGTGGGCCAAGGGCAGGTCCTGCTGCCATCGGCTGGCTCTGCCCTTGGAGGCAGGACAAAGCCAGGGGTCTGGCTCTGAAGCTGGGGGAAAGCCACAACGATTCCTGCCATTGGAGTGGATGGCAGCAGCCCATGCGGGTCAGGATCTGGCCTTGGCTACCTGTGGTGACGTATCACCCTACAGCCATAATGTAGCAACATTTCACTGTTATCTTCATCTCACAAATGTCATATCATCAGAGCTGGACCTCACATACTTTCAAAATACCTCCAGTCTTCCAAAACTAGCCCTGATCAGGGCTGTACATCCAGTCCCAGGGCTGAGACCAGGGAGAAGGGATTTTTCAGAGGTTCCATCCTGGTAAAGACAGGGGTCTCTGGGAGAGAAACTGTTATACCGGGAAGGAGAATTGTATGCAATTTCTCACATCAGCCCGTGAAGGTGTTCTCAAGGATGTATCTTGAGTAACAGAATCACATCAAAAGTATTTGCACTGGAAATAAGAATATTTAAAAAATGATCCTTGAGGTAGTTCATGCACTGAAGCTCTCCACCATGGCAGGCAGCCACCAGCGTGCTTTTGACTGCCATGGTCTCTGTCTCAGAGAGCTGATTTGTGCTAATCAAACCATCTCAGCTTAAGCAACTAAGGTATTAATAAGTAACCTCAGCACATAAATTTGAGGTTTACATTTTTGCTCCTCTGTGTTAAGAAACATGGGGAGTGTCAGGCATTGAAGGCTTGTGTTTACTTGCTTACAAGATGCGAGGTCGCTAACTGAGATTCAGCAGGCAAATAAACTTGTGACCTTATTCTAAAAATTAATAAACCACCATCAGCACCTCAAAGAGGGGGGAATGCTGGCATCTGCTCCTGTTAGTTCAAGCCTGTACCTGCTTTTCGTTCAGGATGACCTGACTGCAAATGGAGGCTTCTCTATTGTACGTTACAGACTGCTTCTAAAGGACACTGACCCAAGACAGTCCTCACCCCTGGAAGTGTTTAAAAGACGTGTAGTTGTGGTGCTGAGGGACATGGTTTAGGGACCCTGGCAGTGCAGGGTGAATAGTTGGACTTGATGATCTTAAAAGTCTCTTCCAACCAGATGATTCTATGATTCTATAAGACACATGGCATCATTAATTTGGGAATGATCATGGACATACACCATAGCCACACATGTGAAAGGTGAGTTGCTGGCTCAAATTGTTTCAAAAACTCATAAAAATATGAAGCTGTGTTACGTGCACCATTTCATTAAAAGAGAATAGCCAGAAGAAGAGGTTAATTATCCTTCTCTAGTAAAAACTCTAGGGGCAAAAGGGGAATGTATAATTGTAACGTTGATATGGCCTACTGGCCTGCTGGTGGGCCAGTGACATGAGGACCTGGCTCTCTAATCACGACTTCGCCTCTTCCCTGTGAGGCTGCTGAGGCAAGTCATTTAACCTCCTTTCTAACATGGGAGCTCTCATACTCCCAGAGCTAAGTAATCAAAGTGCTCTCAAGACTTAATTTTGTATAAGGACTGGAGCATTTGTAACCTATTTTGGCTTTATGCATACTTAGATACCTTGTCACAGCTGTCTCAAACCCAGCAACTCCGATTACATTGGCAAAGGAGACACTGCATGGTTTGAGACCATGGTAGCCAGAACCTAGCAATGTTGTGAAATTGCCCCACGCCAGTTGTCCTGAAACCATGCAGAAAGCAACAGAAGTGATAGTGTCAGCTGCGTAGGACTAGTTTTGCTAAGAGAATCTTTCCATTGTTCTGAAAGACAATTGCAGGACCAGGTTTACCATACATCTACAAAAACAGAGTGCAATGGTGTCGCGGTTTGAGAAGGGGGGCATT
>NW_010418938.1:0-6377 GCF_000710305.1 Buceros rhinoceros silvestris
AATATATATATATACAAAGGCTGCGTGATGGTACCTGCAGAAAAGGAAGAAACGGCCCAAACTGAAACCTGACATGCAAATTTTAAATCCCAAACTTTGAAGAATAAAAGCAATGGTTACATTTGGGGGTACCTGTAGCTTCCCAGCAAGTTGCTCTTCATTGTTTAGGAAACCTTTGCAGCTCTGTAGGTTTTTTGTGCTGAAGTTGTATACACTGAGTTCAGGCTGCATGTTGTGAAGAGCTGCAGCCAAAACAACCCAGTCACTTCCAAGAACATAGCTGGGCGAGAAAAGGGAACCTTTTATTCGGAGAACACAGGGCATTGAAACTTGTCCCAGCATAAATGCTTTTCACTCCACAGCTTGTGAGTAGTTGAACTGTGAAGGCGGCTCTTCCGCAGTGTTTTATCTGCAGGTTCGTGTAAGTCAGGTCAAATAAAAGCACAATCCTGACCACTGTTTTGCAAAACCTTCCCATTTAAAATTGGGTGTGGGGGAACAGATGGCCAGTCTGCTAAATCAAGGGACAGAATTAAGACTTCAGTCATTTGATAAGCACAAGTTTCAACAGCACTTACTGGTACAAAATGATGGTGTTGTGATGCGCAATACTTTCATCTCACAGATGGAACCAAGTTCAACTAAAGCCCACTGAGGATTCTTACCAGATGAAGCCTGAAAAGATATTTACTTGATGGAGATGAGAGAAATATTTAAACTTCTCTCACGGTCCACCTAATTTTCTTGAGCAACTTCTGTTTCACCCATCAAGGCCTCAAAGTCTATGTATAAAACACACTGTGTTCTAGAGCATGTTGCCTTCTATTCAAAAAGGCAGCTTCCCATTTCAATACAAAGCAGAATTAAACTGCAATCTCAGCTTAGCATTAACAGGGACAGCAAATACAGCACCCTAAGATAGAGTGCCTATAACATACATCACTTATCTGCACAGAACAAGCTGGCAGAGCAGTTACATCTTTAGCAAACCAGACTCAATATAAAAAGGATTTACTTGCATGCAAGAACATTTGCAGTTTCTATGCAGTTTTACTCTGAATAGATTTAATATTTAACTAGTTCAACCACATTAATTCTTGAGCTCCAGACTCCTGGAAAAGTATTTATCATTTGTCATTTAGAACTAGAAATGACATTTGCAGCAAAAAAAGGTGAATTTCAAAGAACTGTATGCAAATTTTAAAACATCACCATCTAAATAAATAGAAAAACCTCCAACTTTCTCAAAAAAGGATTCACAGCAAAGCTACACTTTCCTCAATCACATCAGAATGAATTTTAAGCTTTAAGAGCCAGAACTTGGTGCACTTTTTTCTTCGATAGGAAAGCCCACTGTTTTTGAAGTGTCCCAATCGCAAAGGCTACACTGCAGCAGTAATGATGAAACACTCCAGTCAGAGGGAGCTCTAGATTGTTTCTCCTTTAGATTTTCAAACTCAGCGCAGTGACTGATAATGCTAGTTAATTAAGAGCATTTTGGAACATTTGTCCTTCACTGTGATTTCCTGGTTCGCTGAAGAGTTTCCTGTTGTGCTGCACACCACGCTCCAGGGTACGGCAATGGCTGCCCTTTATGCAACTCCTTCATTTGGTACTTGGAATTTTTAAAATTTATGTTGAGATAAAGGCGTAGAGACATAGATTAAAGTGCGTTTCACTGCCATTATGCTTGTGTTCCTAACGGAGATGGGCAGATGGGTGCTTGTACGGCTAAATCTATCTCCAGTTGTCTCCCATTCACAGCCTTGGGTTGCAAAACCAAGTCTTAAAGCTTCATCAGATCCTCCCCCCAACAAGCTGTGACCACAGCACACCCAGGTGCTCTCCCACTCCCTGGGGAGCTGCAGGAGAAAGGAGGTTGTCTCCTGCTCCCCGTTTGGAGAATCCCCCTCCCTCTCCCGCAGGCAGCACTCCACCTGCCCGTCACTACCTCTCTCCAACAACTTGTCTTGAGAAACTACTCAGCTTTAGCAAGTCTCGTCTGCTTAATGGGCCTGAACACAGATATTCCTTCACTGCCCAGATCTCTTCCCTCACAACCTACAAAAGCACCTTCCTCTTTCTCTTTTTCTTCTTTAAATTTTACTCTCCTAGGCAGACCTCAGAAAAGTCTTTTGTGCAGCAACTTATACTCTCTGTAACGCATTCAATTTGCATCTCCCAGATAAACATTCTCATATTTTCTCCCACCAGTCGAAACTTCCGCTGTGAACTTTTGAGCCCTCTTAATCAAGCGTATTTGTCAATTTACTTGTAAGCTTTCACAGTGAGAATGTATGTGCTTGGTAAACAAAGGTACATGTAGCAATAAGTTGCCAAACAGATTTACAACTTGAACAAGACATTAACATCCCTCCTGCTTTCCTCTCCCCAGTTCAATCCCTCTCCAAGGGCTCATATCCTCTTGCTGCCTGCAGCCACCTCTATGCTGCTTTTTTTGAGCCACCGTGTCCTCAGCTTGGTTGAGCCTTTCCTATCTCAGCATCTTCACCTCTCTCTCACCAGTCTCCTGTCTAGACTGAGACAATGCAAAAAATCATTATCCCACTATTCAAGGGCAACCGTGGTACAAAAATTAAAGCTCTGCACTATCACATCCCAAGCAGGCATGTTGTGAAATATCAAAACATGTATTACTCCATTTAATCATAACCCAAGCAAACAGCTTTCTGGCCAATGAACTCATGGCATCTCCAGTGGCTTTGTCAAAAACCTTTCTGACTTCTTTGCTTCAAACTGCTCTCATCAGTATTACACAGTATGGTGGGTTTTACCTGAGTTTCAAGGGTATGTTTTTTGCTTTGTCCTGGCTGTATTTTCTGCCATCACCTCCCCCTAGAACTTTTTCTCAACCTTTACTGAATACCCACCCCATACTCTCCTTCTCACCTCACCCATGCTCAGACAGACGCCGGCACAAACTCCCAGGGTCACTTGCAATCTGCCTCCTGCACACACTCTGTTGGAGAGCACTTCCAGGCAGCTCTGCTCGCGCAAGCTCCCCATAACACACGCTGGCAGGGGGGAGGAAGCAAGTCACAGGCTCCTTCTCCGCCACCTTAGGAGAGCAGCGCTCCACCAGAGTTACACTTTTCTTTAAATAAGGGGCTGGCTGCGCTATGCTCTTCCAGACAGGATCACTCCACCACAAGTAGAGAAGCAGGTTTTATTTCCAATCAAATAAACAACCTCTGCTGATG
The DNA here is from genome assembly GCF_000710305.1 of Buceros rhinoceros silvestris. Classification (NCBI taxonomy): domain Eukaryota; kingdom Metazoa; phylum Chordata; class Aves; order Bucerotiformes; family Bucerotidae; genus Buceros; species Buceros rhinoceros. The sequence continues at coordinate 3,222 of NW_010418938.1, forward strand.
ATGGGAGGAAAGCAGCACAGAGAAGGAAATATTGCAAACATACCATTTCTAGTAACTCTTTGTTAGGGGATCTTAATTTCTTCACTCCATGCAAAGCCTTACACTACCAATCCACTTAGGAGTTATTTTGAGTGCAAGACACAGCACCTTCTCCCTCACGGCTGATCTCCTGACTTCAGCAGGCTTGTATAAGGGTTTGCAATCCCTTTACCATCCGCTTCATTAGCAAGCGTGAAGCTTTCCACTTACTGCTTCAGCTTTCTGTGAGCTCTAAAGATCAGGAGATACGCTACTAAATTGCCATTTGCTTGCAAGTAAGCACAGAAGGGATAAAGTGGAATAAAACCCTGCCGGTACTGGTTATTTTGGGGCTTGTGGCTCGTGCTAAGTTCTCTCATTTTGTGGGTAAATACAACTTCTTCAAAGACTGAACAGCACAAGCAAAATCCCCCCAGGCTGTTCTGCTAACACCACTTTTTTCCTGCACACAAAGTCAGTCAGCGTGGTTTTCACACCTGTTCGCTCCCTGACATCTCCAAGAGAGCAGCAGCTGGATGCTCCAAGTAGCCTGGGTTGCAGGAAATTTTGGGAGTGGGAACAGTCCATCAGTGCCACAGGGCTAGCGGATTGGTGGGAAGAGGGCAAGGAGAAACATATTAGTCAGTATATCGAAATCCCTTTTTAAAATCCTTTTGCAAGCAAGAATTTCATTGTACTGAGACACAAGAAGGCTGAAGTCTGGGCTTCATTGAGCTCTCCAGGTAGAATGAAAGTGGTCTGAATAAAACAGCAGACGGCAAAAAATTTCAGTTATTAAAGAATACCCTCAATACCATAGGTATTTATCACCTTTTCACAGTGTTTTTGTGGCACAGATGCTTTGGTCACTCAATAATACAATCTGTACTATTGTACTCTTGCTTAAAAGCATCTTTAGTGGACTCTGAAGCAATTGCACTAGAGCTGTATTTCACACGTATTTTATTGAATAATTTTTCCTTCACATGCTGTTTTAACAGACGAGTGCCTCCAAAATGAATCACAAAATGAGTACATCCCGACAAACACACAGTATTGCAGTGAACCAGTGCAAAACCAGCACGCTAACAATCTGAAAAACAAGCAAAAAGAGTAAGACCGTAGGACCACGTGGTCCATTTGGGAAATGCTTCCTGCAGCTGGAGCGGGAGAAGCTCCATGCAGCACTAACAACTGCACAAGCGGGAGGTAGAATTTATTTCCCCCTCTCCCCAGAAAGAAACAGAGAGGGAGGGAGAAGAGGAAATAGCAGCCAGTAGATAATCTCTATTTTACACCAACAGACGCAATGACAATGGAAAAGACCACTGTCCTCTGGAGCCCGCAGGAAACCAGTCACAGGATGTGCCCCTTCCAATTCAGTAAGTTAAGGGTAAGCTCTGGCCGCTTGAGTCCTGAAATACACATGAATTTTTCTTAAAGTTGTGATCACAAGCAGCATCGCATTTTGCAGACCCTCTTACTACTTGTATGTTAAAGAATATGAATGTATTCTTAAATAAATACACATATATTAAGGTCTGAATCACTGCTTATAAACTTAATTTCAAACACATACAGCACTTACAATCTGGATTACTTTGTTCCATTAAGCCCAAAGCAGAAAACTCTCATAGACCCATCTGACCTGTTTTTTTTTCCCTGTTTAATGTGCAAAACCAAAATTGCAAATACGAGTTCCATCAAAAGCTTTCATGTAACCTTTTTTCAGAGCACAGTATAAATGTTTACCCACCTCCCTCAAAATGTCATCAATATTGTACTGGGGACATGCAGCATGGTCGCCAGACCAGCTTTTATTAATACAATAATGTTAACGGGGGCCCAGGAAGTGGTTGGCAGTTTTTTAGTTTCTTTAGACTCCTTGAAGTATTTCATCAAGTGTCCAAGTATTTCTGACCAAGGGCTTTGGGGAAATTTTTTTTTTTTATTATAATTCATAAAGCAGCTTATATAAGCACACCAGGGATTATATAAATCAAATGCTATTTTGAGGCTTTAAAAATATTTTTACTTCAAATAAAAGTCCATCGCCAAACAAGATCTCCTCTCCCTAAACTCCTCTCACAATCCTTCCCTCCTTCAAAATGAGGTGGTAGCATCAAATAAAACCAAAAGAGGGAAAAAAAGTACTCTTTTCAAAACTCTGTCTGATAATTTAACAAGTCTGTCATGTTTAATTTAAAAAGTCATTACAACACTGAAAAATGGAATTTTTTATAAATCACAAAGAACTTTTCCTTTTTATTCACATTTATAAAAATTTTGACTGCCACATTGCCGTGTTCAATGCTTGCCTTTATGCCTTGTATTTCTTTTCTTTCAGTATAAACAATGAAAAAATTTCAATTTACAGTTCACAAAGGATTAATCTACAGACACCTCCTTTAGCAAGTAAAAGTCACATGTCATTTCTTCCTTGCATGTCCTCTGTGCATCCTATAATCTTGCTCACCAGCACAGGTGCCCTTCATAATATCTTAATTCAGCATTCCAGAGATGTATGTATTTCTCTAGAGTCTCTTGCTTAGAGTCAGAAAAGGATGATGACGACTTGATGAGTTTGCGTTTTCACATGCAGGGGGCCCTCCAAACCGTTTTGAGAACTATTTCACCCACTTATTTTTAAACAGAAGACAGACGAGTTTACAAAGAGAAATTATCCTCAAAGTATGAACTCTGAAATGAGATGAGGGAAGCGAAATCACATGACTGGAGCTCATCGCAGAAATGCATGAAAAAGGGTGGCCATGGTTAATCAAGACTGTGCTGGTAAGTGCCAAAAGCCAAGTTATCAATTTCCCCGACACCTTTCCAGTATAATTAGGTTTAAATCAAAACAGAGTAACAGTGCTGACAGACACAGCATCACTTGTTTACGTCCTGACTGTGCTTTAGTTTACCTGTAAAGGACAGGAAGGTTTAATATACATCCATTAAAGAGCTGCTTCTCATTCTTTAACTGAAGAGCTCTTAGCACGGTACAGACCAGACTCCTAACTATTAGTGTTAAAGAAAAGAAAAAAAAAAGGGGGGGGGGGGGGGGGGTTGAGGAAAGAAAAGCTGAACAAGGCAGAAACTGAAACAGTTTCTATTAACCATACAGCTAGGAAAGAT
>NW_010418938.1:6423-25153 GCF_000710305.1 Buceros rhinoceros silvestris
AGTCAGTCAAAACCATCCAGTACGAGCCAGATAGTTGGAAAAATAGAAGTCTGAAGATCCTCCAGGGTGCCAGGCATCCTCGCAGTATAAAACAGTGTCTTTAACCCGCTCAGAAAGCCGCCCTGTGGCTCAGACCATTTCCCCCCTACACGTACAACACCCGCAGGAACGGAGAGATGAGGAGCCTGTGAACACCTACAGTCCCAACAGCATCAAATTTCCATTCTGCACGGCGTTTTTCTGGTTTCTCGCTCACACAAAGGCTGGTTTGTCATCTTTGCCACAAGCACTGCAGGCAACAGCGAATTGGCGCAGTCCACGTGTGCTGACTTGCAACACCAGCCTGTGGTGAGACCTCTCTGGTTATCAAGTGCGCTGCTTCATACCTAAACAACATAAAGCTTTGCTCCTCAGCTTTTGCTCCCCCCATCTCACTGCAGATTTGTATTCAAAGATCAATTACTTGTATTTGCATGGCAAAAATATCAAGGTTATGAAGCTACCCACACAAACGCTGGACTTTCCAGAGCTGTTACAGGTTGTGCCTCTTGCATTTGCCTGCCCCCCCCCCAAACCCGCTCGTGACTTCGCTGTGATGCCGTTCTTAATTACATGGAAGTTTCCTGTAAGAGCACAGCCTCCTTCAGTGCCTAAAATGGCTGGTGCACATTCAATGTGGTCATTTAACACTTTTTTCTTTTTGATATTCAGTCATTTCACAGTACATGCTTCCCAGCCTGCTCTGAAAACACAGTAGGTTCACTCACGGCTCCTCACACCGCTCAGCACCCAATTTTTCACTCACAAAGGATGCATTTTTTTTTTTTTTTTAAAGCATCCTAAGACACCAGGAGTATTATTGGCACTTTATGACAAAGATAAGACAAATTCAAAAGTGCTCATTATTTAGGTGCCCAGTTTGAGACAACCGAGGCCTGACTATTCAGTATGCTCACAGCAATGAGTCCATTGACTTCCTTTGCAGTTGCACGTAGCTGACACTTCTCTGGTTGGTCACCCCACAGTTCATTAGCATGGCTATGCAGCAAAATAAGCCACTGTTCATAATGGTGTGTGCTTAGGCGGATTTTCCTTCCCAGATACCTAGCAGATACTTGCCTTTTCCTTCCTGCAAACTCCTCTACCTCTCTCTCATGGCGCCTCCCAGCTCCTGTGCCAGATGAAGCTCTGTGTCGGCAGGAGCAGATCTCTCCTGTTACTATATTGGTCTGTTCCTGGGTGCACTGAAGGAAACTCAGCTGAAAAACCCAGGATCACACCAGCAACCAAAACCCAAACTGTAATGCATAAACACTAACATCGCAAGCACTTACGCATTCTTGACTTGAGAAAAAAAAAATGGAAATGTTCTTTGAAATGAGGCTATTTTAAGATTGTTAAAAGCAAACTAACCTTTGCCATCCCCTGAAAAATTTCATCACATGAGTGCCTGTGATTAATCAGCAGGCTGATGCACAGTCTCTCCTTTTTAAGCTCAGGGAGAAACTGGAAAGTTCATGCTGCTTCTTCCTCTGTGCTAACCAGAATTGAGGGGGCGCACAGGGGGATATGCAACACTTCATTTAGCAACACATTCACGGGTTGTTGCTATCAGCGGAAGAGAGGAACCCAAGCCCTCAAATCTGCAGTTCAATTACCTCCAGATTGGACAAACCAAGCTCTGGAATCCACGACTTCTTTCCCTGCCATGGTCTATGGAGAGAGGCTAGAGGAATCAGTCAAGTTGTTTAAAAAGGAGAGAGAACGGGAAGGGAGTACACAAGCAGCCTTGAAAGATAGAGAAGGCTTTTACAAAGTGGCAAATTTTGCACGAAGTGACAGTGTATTTTACTTGCATAAGTAACGCTGGCAGGAACAACAGACAGGCTTTTGGGACCCGTGCCCTTTCAATCTTCTGCTTCTCCATGTACGCTGAAGAGAACAGAGATGCTCTGTACGAATACCGATGTCAGCTGAACTCAAGCGTAGAAGAGAGCAATTGGGCATGTTGGAGATACTCTTCCCTAGAACCTTCTGGGATTCAGTAAAGGCCTGTGCTCGCCATGTCCTAACTCGTACTGTTAGGGCAGGAATGATTAAAAATTGCTCACCATCCTGTTTCTACAATGTGCAACTTCATGTCGCCCTCTGAAGCCATTCTCAGAAAAGCAAGATTCGTGAAAATCTCACCTTCCACCTGCCCACCCTTATTTCAACGTGCCTGTGAGCCTTGTGGTTTAAGACTTAGCCTGAGTCAAAGTTGACTTAAACATATACACGTTATGGTAGAACTGGATAGAGCCACTGCAAAAAGCCAATGAGATACTCAGTAGAGATTGTGGGCGGCACTCCTCCCACTTAGCACCCATTACTGAACATTGCTGATGCACACACTCCAACAGCAGCCAGAAAGCTCTGGGCACGTGTTTGTAACTGAGCTGGCAATAAAAGACTATTCTTTGCCATACCAGTACTTAAGAAAAACAATTTCCCTTACAGAAGCAGTAGGTTATTAGTATAGAAGTATTGGCAATACTTTAGCAGTGACACATCTCCATTCTCCTTTATGAGGAGTGTAGCAAGTCTCTCAAAAAGCAGCAGAGAACTACTGCAACTGCAAGCTCCTAATGCTGAAGGAGCCGTGAAATGGTCTGTTCTAGACAGGTATTAGCAACCCACACAAATACATAACACAGCGAAGACAATAAAAGCAAACGTACATGATATTTTCTTTCTAGACATTCCTGCATAGCAGCTTAGGTGAAGGTGACTGGGAAGAGAAGACGGGGTTGCACTGGATGCGAGTAGCCACAGCTAAGCCTACTGGAGTCCCATCATCTCTGCAGTGAGGGTAGATGTCCACACTGTAAGTGCCTGCAGCTCAGCCAGCCTACAGCCGTCAGGAAGCCTTTGTACCAAAATGTCAGCCCAGGTATCTAGTAACAGCAGTGCAGAGAAGTGGACCACTGATAACCACACTCCCCTTTAGAGCAGGGCCATCACCCCAGGCTGAGCAAGCTGCCCAGGCACGGGCAGCCTGTGACAGGCAGACACGGTCCTTCCACTCTCTCACAGGCTCCTGTACTTACCAGGAGGGTAAACCCAACACGAACTGTGCCTCAGTAACTATAAGGGTCTGACTCAGAGCTCTGCACAGAAGAGTACTATTTCATCGCGCCTATGAGGCAGCAGCCTCTGGCAGAAGGACAAGCTCCAGACTAAAACAAACAAACAAAAAAACCGCACTGCCAAATCTTGAACATATCTATTAGAGCCCTCACACAGGCAGATAAATCCCTTTGCATCAGTTTAATGAAATAAAATCAAGCCAAGGTGGCACAATTTGTTCAGCCCTACTCAATAAGAATGACTGCAGGATGCTTACCCACCAAAAATGAAGAGTAAGAGATGGTTAACAAAACTGGCATATCATCTGATGTTTAACAGGAACTCCCAAGAAACACGAGTTTCTCACACCCCAAAAGTTGCAGTAATAGGTTTCTTCCTCTGCCCCCACTCCTCCTTCTCTTCTCCCTTTTTCTCTAGAAGATCAGTTTATCTTGAGGAAGTCCAGTGAAAGCAGAAGTGCAGAAAAAAGCAGCACGTTGACTGGTACCTTTGCTGCTGTTGAAAATGCACAACTGTGAAGAGTCAGAGCCTGACACTCTCAAAGGAAAGGGCTGGCCCTAGTCAAACCTGCTAGATTAAAACACAGAGATAGAAACTCAACCTAGAAACAGAACAAAAAGCCTTGTCTGCTCCCTTTTCTTCTCTTTTCAGCCCCTCACTTCTCTTCTACCAAACAGTTCCCAGAATTGTCACTGAAATCAGACCAGCAAGACCTTGTAGTTCCTGGAAGGAGATATAAAAGAAACTGCACTTTTAGGATGTTAAAAAGCCCTATTCCTAGGAAGAAGGGATTGAAAATTAGTTTTACATATTCTGCATATTCCCCACATGAATTTAAATGTAGTAAGGCATTATTTCTGGTTACACACAAGTCAACCATTTTTTCTGACAGGCTTCAGGAGGAACATTTCCCAGACGCAGATGCAGTCAAGTCGTGTCTCTAAAATGCCACAATTCACTGGTAGAGCGCCTTTGGGAGATTGTTGGGTGTGCCTAGAAGGCAAAACTGCCTATCAGGTTTTAAAATCCCCTATGGAGCACTGCAAGTTCAAGCAGCTTGGATTACTTTTGCTCTATAAAAGCCTGATAAATAAGTTTAGTGACAAAGATTCTGTGTTTAAAAAAAACCAAAACCAGCCAAACCCTGTTACTTCAGATATCAAGCAGCTACAGCTTTGAACTTTGTAGAAATAAGGGTCGCTGAATTTAACTATCGGGCCAACAAAGCTTTGTTTCCTACCGAAGCGTCTTTCTGTTCCCCCCTTTACTGTCCACTGGCTTGGATCCTTGAACCTTCTCTTTCACCTACCCTTTTCTTCCATGTCTCCTGACACCCTAAAGACATGAGAGAAGAGTTACCGCTAGCCCAACAAAACATACATGCTGACTCGGTTTGGCAGCACTCACTTGTTTGACATCCATAAGCACCAAGTTTCGCTGTCCCTCCAGGAGGATTAAAAGCACAGTGTCTCCTCTGCATACCTGCCCCTCATGACAGTCAGTCACAGCCATCTTCAAGTTTACTCTGAGAGATCAAAAGACTCCAAGTTTGAGGAACAAGTGAAAGAACTGTGTAAGACTTATACCTACTGGAAATCCAGAATATACAGAAATCCATGCTTTTAACATTTATTTCTTTTCTATGCTAAAAAAACACTATACTCTTTAATACTCATAAAATTTTGCAAAATACAGTCACCTGTATTGCATGGTCCCTCACACTACAGCAGGAGGGACAGGAGACTGCAGGTACAGTTTTAGGAAGCCATAAAAGTAGCACAAATCTTCAAGTATTCATTACGTAGACCTGAAGAATTTATTCTAATTCATATTATTATGTTTAGTTTGCTTGACAAATGCTCTTCTTGAAGAAAGCAAATTTGTGCATAGGGAAAAAATGAAACGGAATTAAAAAACGGAAGCAAAGAAACCTAACCTACAGGTGCCAACAAGGAACTTCAAATTTATTTTGGGAATTCTGGCAACTCATCATAAAAGAGCTCTCGTAGGAATACCAAAATTAGGTTAGCAGTTTCTTGTGAAAATCAGGTAAAGAAAAAACCAAAACTACTGCCAAGAAGGTTTATGCTTTTTTTTCAGGACTTAGTCTTGGCTAACCAGAAAAAAAATCACCACACAGGTCTCTCTCCCCCCTTGAATCAAAAAGGGGTCAGATTATTTCTTTAACATTTCTTTAAGCTTTAACATTTTCTTTAAGTCCATCCTGTATGGACTGTTGTTAGAGTCAAAAACTACCGAGCCATTTTTCAAGCGGTGAGCCACTACGAGCTTGTCAGAGAGTAAAATCATGAGAGGATAGAAAAAAAGACATCTGACTCACATCTGTAACAGAAAAGGGCCATTTCTAACATTTTTGGTTCATACAGATGTTGTACCCAGGCAGCAGGTGTGCTTGAACGGCCCAAGGACAGCTATCCTGGAAGGCAAGCGCATCTTCAGGAGGGTACGACATTTGGCTGGGGGGCTTGTCTGTTTGGGCAGCATCGGTAGTGTTTTACTTATTGTGAAACAGAGGAGAGAAAGTGCTTTAAAATTACTTCTGCTAAACAGCACACTGGGATGGCCTCAAGTGCCTCATGCTGAGCAGTGCCCCAGCTCTTACCACTCTGTTTACAGAGGTCCTTGCTGCTTTAATTTTTTTTTTTTCTTTCCAGAGAGATTAAAAATGATACACAAAGAAGTCAGTGTGTTGCTTGGAAACATCTGCCAATGCTAACAGAAGAAAACTGAGAACAACTTTAGAATGAGCATCGTATTACACCCATCTACATACCAGCAATTTCAAACCAGCATATATTAGCCACAAATCAACTCTACCAAATAGTCTTCCAGACACAGGACAATTAAAATACGTTTTAAAAATACCTGAGCCACACTGAGTCAAACATGATCTAAATAAATTTAATTAGAAGCTGTTAACAAGAACACACACATTAATTCCCGAAGAAAAGGCAACCTTTGACATCTTTCGCAGCAGCTCCCACCAGACTAGATTGGACCTTCCTGGCCCAGCAAACCCAAGCAAAATCTCCAGTCCCTTCCTCCTCTCCTCCAAAACCACTGCAATATTTAAACATTCAGTGTTGATAACATTTGCTTCCAGTCCTGCCACCTTGCAAATTTTACTCAAATGTGTGGTCCGGGATGGGATGCAGCAGACTGACAGTGCTGGCATTATCTGGAGTAGGTACTGATCTCCTGTTCTTAGTGCTGTTGCCTCATCTCCCAGAGTTTCTGCCAAAATAATACACTTTACACTCTTTGGAGAAGGACACCTTTTGTGACTTCCCTCGTTTGCTAACAATAACCTAAGTTATCTTGCATAACCTGTTTAAACAAATATTAAGTACGAGCTGATATACATCCCCCTCATCTTCCCACTGGAACTATTTTACTCAAGCTGCCACCAAACACCAGAATGGTGGTGAGCTTTTCACACCACTTAAATCAAAATTGGAACAAATATTCAAAATGCTTTAAACTCTCACCATCTCTCCCACAACAGCTTATGTACAGCACCAAAAGACCCTCGTTTCTGACTAAAATAAAAGCAAATAAAAGACGTGCACTCTTCTGAGATGGTCAACCTCTCCTGAGAGGCCATGGTGAGAGCTATTCTCCAGCAGTGTCAACAGTACCCGAGCAAGGTCTGTGTCCCCCAAGGGTCTGGGGTGTGCATTTGTCACTGTCAACAGGCAAAACTCCACATTTGTCCGTATGATACAGGGATGGGTTTAGTATTAAGCCAAGGTTCGTTTCCGTACCAGGAGGAGCTTCTTACTCACCTCTGAGCCCAAATCAACTCAACCTAGTAACAACTGAAAATACACAAATAATTCCCTGGGGTAGGGCAAAAATTAATCCATCTTTTTGTTTTTTAGTTGCTGTGAATATAAGCATTTCTACGGCATTATGATCAGAGCACTATGAACACCCATCAGCTCAAGGGTAAACAGCTCATTTGTGTTGGGAGACGAGGATTTGTGGTCAAGGCAAGGAAGGTGAGCAATGGAGAAGAGGGGGTAAGGAAGCATGGAAACAAGATTGCTGTAAGCAGGGTTATGAGAACAGAACAGGTGAAAGAGAGACCTCTGAAAGAGCCTCTGGTAGCGACAGCTGGTGCCGCAGAGTTAGAATACATACCCAGAGAAAAATCACAGCAGGAAAGCAGTGGTGGCTGCAGCCAGAGTAGGAAGGGAGACTTTGCAGAAGTCCCCTGGCAGGGACAAATATTTTTAAGGCTTCTTTCTTCAGGACCCAGGAGATCCTGATGGCAGGACAACTGCTCAGTCCAGCCTCTTCCCTCGCCACCAGTCAGCTGAGCAGCAGGCAGGATCCACTCCAAGCCCCAGACACTTACCTTGCCATAGCTTTTCAGGAGCCAGAATTTCCTACACTAAATACTAATAGCTTACACATTAAAGCAGGCATATGCCCACACAGTCCACGAAGCAACAGCAACTGCAGGACACGTCCCACGTGCATGAGTTTGGTGGTGGTTGAGGGTTTCTCTTGTATTCCACTTCCTCTGAGGTTTTTTCCAGGCAAATATTAAGTGCTTAAACCGTTAATCATAACATTTTCATTTTGTGTGAGTTTGGAAAAAAATAATTAAAAAATAAATAGCGTAAGAAGATTAAACCTTTAAAAAGCACTGACTATAGCTAGTCACGTACTTCAGCCAGCTGTGATCGTGCACTCACAATGACAGAGTTGCAGAAATCTAATGGAGAAGAAACACCTTCTTGTTATAAAATCTTAAGCACATGTAACTGTTCCACAGCATCCATGAGGCTCATCTGGGTGGCACACCTCTTATTTCAATTCTCAGATTTCCTACCAAACATTAACTTCAAAGTGGGTAAAACTGAGCTAATGGCTAAAGTCCTGCCAGGAAAACAAACAGAATACACACAACGCATCTCTTTGCACACGCTGTTTACTGTGCATTTTCTTCACAGATTTACCACAATAACCACTGGGATACAAGCTCTTTGCTTCACGTTATACTGCTGTATGCAGTGTGCAAGTCTGGTGCGAAAATGCCCTACGCAGAAACGGAAACCTTTGCAGTTTTGTGAGTGTAAACACTGGTTTGGTCATCTGCTTCATGTAGCTGAAGCAAAGGGCTGTCTCTATTCCAGCTCCTTTTGAGGTGACAGAGCAGCCGACAAGCACTCCTCTGCAAGGGAGGTTCTCCATCACTCCAGCCTGAGGGAAGACAGTTATCTGACAGCAACTGAAGATTTGGCACCAAGGAAGCAATTTAGTTAGCTAGCAGGTGAAGGGAATTAATTATTCCTCTTTATGCAGCATTTGTGAGACCACATTGGGAGTACTCGGTTTGGTTTTGGAGTCCTGCGAAAGGCAAGATTGGCATACTGGAGAGAGTCTAGTGGATGGCCACCAAGATGTTGCAGCAATTGACGAGGAAGGAGAGACTGAGAGTTGGGTTTGTTCAACCTGTCCTGGGACAGACTCAAAGCCTGATGGGATGAGGCCTTGGCTTTGAAGTTAGACCCAGCTTTGAGGTTAGCCCTACTCTGTGCAGGAAGATGATTTACAGAGGTCCCTTCAAACCTAGATTCTTCTGTTGTAATTTTAAAAGGAAGAAGAGCTCACCTCAGAGAAGGTAGAAGGTCTAATAAAAAGTAGTTTAATAAAAGAACTATTAAAATGGTCTCATAGAAGATAAGTCCGTTACCTCTAGAGATCACTCATTTTCAGAAAATAATTTTTTACAATATGATTGGGGGAAGAAAAAAAAACCTAACCCATAAAAAATTGTAGGTAATCATTCCTTCAAACAAAACAAGGGGTTTTGTCCCCTGTAGGTTTATAGCATGGTGTGAAAGAGTCCAAAGCTAAGTACTTGTCATGATACACACAGGTTTAGCAAGTTCCCATACCAACAATCACAAATAAAATCTTTATCATGTGGTTTGACTGACATTTAAGATATTTTCTCAGAAATTTTGCCACTGTAAGGTATACGCATTGCTGATTATGAAATAAACTTTTATTATTGCAGTGTCAAACACAGATCCTATTTCCCTTGCAGAGTTGTTCATATCTGCATTCTCTGAAGATCTGTGCTATTTCCCTTTTGGAAGGGAGTGTTAACAATGGTCCAGTGGCACTAAGAAATCTACAGAAATGCATTAACACTTCAAAATTAAATTTGAGACAGGAAGCCCCCTAAAACACTTTACTCTGAAAAGATCTCCATCATCAAGAAGTACTCTCCCACTCTCATGGTGACATAATTTGCATGGTGATGGCATCTTTTAAAAAAAGAAGAGTGAAAATAAATGCTGTACACAATTGCATCACTGTGTCATCTTAAAGCTTGTGGGTAGCTGATGTAGATGGAGCTCCCGAGGAATATAACAACTCTTCTTTAGCAGGACAGATAATGTGGAAAAAAAAAACAGATTGCTGTTAAGTTTAGTAGCAATTCTTTAAAAAGCTAGTTTGAGTAGTCTTTGGTGCTGTGAAAAAGAATATTCATCTAGTTATTCACTCTTTCAGGTTATTGCTCTTATCTCCCTTCTTTTTTGTGTCAAAAAGTAAAGCACAGCCACTGCAGCAGCACACGCTGCTGCGCAGGTGCACTCACAACTGTGAGCACGGCACGGTGGTCCTGGACATGGTACAGGCACAGCAGCACAATGCTCCTGCTGGGCTGCTGGGTCTATCCTGACTCTCACAAGAGCTCTTCCGTCCACCTCAGCACACTCCCGTGCAGATGGATCTGAGGCCAGCTCCACCTAAGGAAGGAAAATCAACATTGCAATGCTTTTTTGACCCACCATCCACATTCAGTCCCAGATTATTCTCACCACGGTCTTGTGCCATGTTAGCTCTAAAAGGATGACAACTATCTTTTGTAAGATGCAGACTTACAGAGTCAGCTTCATAAAGCAAAACTAACCCTTTTGCATGGGGAGGAAACAAAAAACCCACCCAAACAACGTAACCTTCACAACAGTTCAAATTAAGACTTGCTTAAAAGTTTGGAAGAACAGGGACAATGTCACCTCACACTCGAAGTCACTGAATCACCCTGATGGCAGAGGAAGCCCACAATTATATAAAAAAAAAAAAGCCTCTAAATGCAAGAAGTTTTTTAACCTTTTACAGGACTGGTGGCAAATTGTTCTGAATGTCAAGTCACTAAGCAGTGCAAACTGGTGCTCTCCCCACTCTGCCTGCGATGACTGAGGAGTACCAAGAAGGACACAGTCTTCCCTGCGCACTTTGTCCGCAGCCCTAGTTGTTCCTTTTTGGCAGCCCCACCTGAATATTAGGACAAGGCGTTCTGCAGTTTTTAGGCACGTCAGTAACGCTGCCCTAAACAAGAAAGACAGTCAACATTCGTCTTCTACCTCCCCCAATGCACGCAACATCATTTTTGACCTTCAGATGTAAGAGATGTTTCTTCCACAAGGTCACATCATTTAACAGATCTCTTCTCAGCCAAACTTTTGAGTTCACTACAAAAAGGAAACTGGTAGAGAGGCAGTCAAAAGAAATGGAACTCGACACTATGTGTGGGGTTTTTTGAGAGCGTACAGCCTGTTACACTGAGAGTTAAATCTGGCTCTTCAGCTTGCCAGCTTCTGTACACCGCCCGTATGCCAACTGCAGGCTGACGGACTGTCCTGGTTTCAGCTGGAATAAAGTTCATTTTCCTCCTAGTAGCTGGTACGGTGCTGTGTTTTGTGTTTAGGATGAGAATAATGTTGATAACGCACTGATGTCTTAGTTGTTGCTGAGGCAGTGCTTACACTAAGTCAAGGACTTTTCAGCTTATATTGCCCTGCCAGCAGAGGCTGGGAGCACACAAGAAGCTTGGAGGGGACACAGCAAGGACTGGGGGAGCTGGCCAAGGATGCCACAGCTCAGGGATTGGCTGGGCACTGGTCAGTGGGAGGTGACCAGTTGTACTGTGCATCTCTTGTTTTGTATATTCCATTATCTTCCCTTCTGTCCTACGAAACTGGCTTTATCTCAACTCATGAGCTTTACCTTCTTTTTTTTCCCCCCCCTATTCTTTTCCCCGTTCCACTGGGGGTGGGAGCTAGTGGCCGTGTGGCGCTTAATTGCTGGCTGGGGTTAAACCATGACACAAACTTACAAAGCTTTTCAACAGTGATTACAGCTAATAAAATGGGTTGCAAACACGTGTTTGATTTTTTTTTCTTTTAAAGGCAGTTTGTCTCATTCTTTCTGAATAAAATAGAAGACAGATTAAAAAATAAACCAGTTGCTCTTCCTCCTCACTAGTCCAAAGTATGAGATCTTATGAATATGAGATTGCTGACCATTCAAAGACACCTGAAGAACTTCATATTTGGAACAAAAGGCCCACATATTCAGCTAAAGGCTTTAAATGAAAATTATGAATGACCTTAGATACCATGCTATTCAAAGGTTTAGCTTCAAATGGTTTTACTCCTTATTGAAGAACGAAACCAGCAAACCATTACTGATGATTTTGGAAATGGGACATGGAATGTCTCTTGCTGAAAATCACCAATTCAAAAGCTACCTGGAGTGATAAAGACCAGAAATTTCATGATCTATAGGCTATCTCACAGCCAAATCCCAGAAGGAGATTTAGGAATTTTCAGTTACATCCCAGAAAGGCAGACAGGCAACAGGACTGGCATTTTGCTGCTCTTCAGACAAAAACCTTCCTGGATGTGGGCTCCCCCTGTGAAATCTTATTATTCAGACCTGCCCGTTTTCAAACGTTATTAGCATACAGTGACAGCATGCAGGAGGACCTGTCCACTGAGAGGTCGCTAACTTCTCCATTAAAAAACCCTCCACCAATAACCTCATCACTAAAAAACCCGCTGAGAATATACATATAATTTAAGACAAGAAACAGTCTAATTGCCCAGTCAAACAACAGAGGTTTTCATTCTAAGCCTTAAAGGTGCTTTTTTTCTTCCCCTGTAAAAATTATAGCATTGCTTCTTAGTGAGAGGCTGCCCACAAACAAAACATAGTCTGAGGAACGAGCATGTATTTTTCCTTTTAATGTCTGAGAGCTGCTTTCTGTTAGACCTGCTCTCCTCCCCTGGGGTAAAAGCAGCTGGCTGTAGGACACAACCATCACCACCCTCCAAACAGGGGTATCAGCTGGTCTTAGGCCAAGTCCTAAGAAATACGCAGGTATGGGATTAGACTATCCCAGAAGAAGGAAAAGTACTTCTGTGGAGAAGCAATACAAGTCTAGAAGTTAGAAACGAACAGACCAGTTTCTGCTGAATTTTTTTTGGACAGTTAACACAGACCCCAGAGCTGCAGGATATTGGCTGATACAGAGATGGCTACAGCCCTCATTAATAAAGAATTCATCCATGAGCACCTTTATTGTGCACCTCATTGACAGCCCAGAGCTGACATGCACCAAAGCTACACCTTAGCTCAGCTCCAGCAGGGTGCCCAGCACTTTCACCTCCCAAGACAATGCTGCAATGCAGCACGTTGTCGTGGCTTCTGGCTCAGAGAATGTCTGAACTAACAAGCAAGAACAAGAACCAACAAGAACATCAACTTCCATTATAATCCCAAGGGCAGCTCTGCAGTTTAAAGGTCTGGTACAAGAGGGGAAAAAAACCAATGTATTTGTAAAAAAACCCCCCAAAAATCAAAAAAAAACAATTATCTGTACACCGATATCAGAGGCCAAGGCAGGAACGGCATGACGTTCTAAAGTCATGTCAGGAAAACCTTCAGAGCTGCCTCTTTTGTAAGCAGTACAGCTGCAAGTCAAAGATCAACATTATGCAAAGTGCTCTTTCACACACAGGTTGTGCTAAAACAAGGGAGGTTGGAAGGTCTTGATTAATACAATAAAAAGCCTTCAAATGAGCATTGAAGTTTATTTGTTTAAAAGCCCCACAAATAAAATGATAGAAATTGTAAAGAAAAAGGATGGTAGGAACCACCAGATACGATTGTTAGAGAACTCTCATGGAACAGAAAAGTTTTTCTTAATAAATCCTGAATGGGTGTTTAATACTAATCTTCATTCTCATATCCTGTTTAACTCCTCTGTGTGGTTTCATATAGCAAACCGAGGTCTGACATGATAAAAATTATCTGGCAGTAATATTTTCATCTTGGACTATACCAAAAAGGCTCAAGAACTATTTTGATCAAATCTGTTAACATGGGAAAACTAGAACCAAGAGGAAGACAACAATTTCAAATAGAAAAGATATTTCATCCAAGTCAAGCCAATCATTTGAGGTTTCCTCCTTCAAAAATCACTATAACAAGACTTATTTGCAAATTTAAGTGGTGCCAAACACTTCTTTTCTGTTAAAGCCAATGTCCTTACTCTCACACCCACCCACCCACAAGCAGCTTCCTCTGCCTGCTTCAGCCAGATCTTCCCTTGGTCTCTTCAATATCCCTCCACCCCAGGTACTTCTCTATGTCTTCATACCTTGTGCTAATGTCATTACCATCACTTTCAGTTTCAAAACACTTTCCAAATTCACCACTGCAAGTGACAGAGCTTTGACGAATGACATTTTTCAAGTGTTTCTGGAAGCTTCAGTACCGATGGCACATTTTGCTTGAAAGGTAAGGTCTCAATTTCAGGTTTAAATAAATTGTTACAACCCTTACACAGCCAAGACTTCAAATGTTGATCTGTCTTTTAGAGCTCCCAGAGCTGTTGCAAGACAGCAGCATCCAGGACACGAGAGAGCTCCTCTCCAGGCCACCCCAAGAGCTGTGCAGAGCCTTTGTTCAGGGCTGGCTGCCAATACTGCCACCAACTACAGGGCCATGTCCCCATGGCACGGACAGTCCAGTAACTGCTCTTACAGCACAGGATCTGATACTCCTAGAAGTAGCTCTGGCTCCTTTGAGGAGCTCTGGCTGGGCTGATTCATACTTCAAAGCACTGAGCAGATCATTTGATAGCCGCTTCTTTCTGGTTGTAGCCACAGGGTACCTAAAGCAGGATGGGACAAAGAATTTCACTGGGCTAGAAAAGTCATCCAGTCATTGCTGCCTCCTAAAAACCCGACCAAAATAAAATAAAACAAGAGTAGAGGGATGACCTTCCCTGCTCCCATCAAAACATTGTTGCATCACAGCTGCCTTTTATAGTCCATCATATAAAACTGTGTCTCAAAGTGAAAAACATCAACTAGCTCACTCTAAGAATTTTGGTTACTGGCTTAGTAAAGTAGGACTTATTACTCAGAGATACTCTAGAAAATTATAGCTTGGAACAAGCAACTTTCAGAGATGCAAGACTTCCCTGAATGAGGAGAAGCTAAGCTGGAAAACGTGGGGTAACCTCTCCCATATCACCTTGTCACATACAGCATCAGTAAATCCATTCAAACTGGGATGCTTTGGATACAAAAAGGAGCTGCATTTTGGGAAGGGCGTCAAGATTAAAATTAATTTGCTGTCCTCTCCCCTGTTGAAAAAAAATTATTTCACTCAGACCACCTAATTCCAACCAGCTGATAGTGCCAGGCTAGCTTTTTGATGGCTTTTCCAGATGAAAAACATTCATTTAAAGTCGTGCTACACAAGGAGTAGGGTTGGTCAGGAAAAATCCAACAGTTATTTTCTGCGAAAAAATTTAGCTCTACCCACATCTAAAAGCTCTGTAAAACTGTTGCTGATTTTATACTTCAATAAAAAGTCAAGATGTCAAAGGTTCTGTTTTGTTCCAAACAGGTGCCAAAATTGAGTTGAAACCTTTGCTGTCACAGCAAGTTACCATTCAAAACAGTCAGAAGCAAGATGAAGTGACATGTTTTGATTGACTTGAAGTAATTTTACTTTTCACTTCTCCCAGTAAAGGTGCTGATATTGTTCATCTTGTTCCCATTCCAAGTGAAGGGAAGTTCCGAAAATCCTTCACAAAATGTCATTGATTTCCTGTGGCCAGTGGTAAGGAGAACAACAGGACACTTCTCCTTGGCTGCAGACTCCCGTAAGGTCAGGGCTCAAGGACATCTCCTGCAGACAGGTTTAACCTGACCACTCTCAAACTCTCCTGAAACCAAACCAATGTGAGACTGCCCTACAGCAAGTGTTGACGAGGCCCACACACTCCTTAAAGAGCGTGGGACGCTTCTTAGGTGTACCGAAACAACTTAACCTTTCTCCTTTCATCTGGACCTTTAAATTCTCAGCCTAGAAGTCATGCACTAAGGGCAAAACACCTGAGCGGATCCAAGTGCTAGAAGACCCAGTTCTTCCACACTTGCACATTTGTCACCTATTAAAATATAAGCACAAAGCTTTCCCTTTTTTTCTTTAAGTATTACTATTTTATCAACAGCAGGTGACAGTTTTTAAACTCTAAGAGCAAGGCACTGTGGCACCAACTGAGATGTCCAGCAGGCAGCAGAGGCAGCTCTGGAGTTTCACCCCCTTCTGAGGCACTTAGGGTTGGGTGGCCCTGGCAGCATTTCCCCCAGCACCTCAGCTGCTGGGAGCGCAGCTCTGAAGTGCGCAATGTATTCAGCATGGGACAGGAAGCAGCTACATCCCTGGCTCAGGGGTGCAAGATGCCCAGGGGTCGCAGCGACCCTGGTAGCAAAGCCTCAGGATGCTCCACACTGAGGCACGCAGACCCTGTTGTGGGTTCAGTCCCAGTAAACTGCTGACTTGCACGATACAGATCTGCAGGGCCTTTGTCACCAGAGGAGTCCTTAATTGCTGGATTTGAATGAGACTGTTTGGGTGAATTAGATTTGTCGGTTCAAGTCCTGCTTTTGGAGTAGCTGGTCAAAACACAGTTCTGTGGGAGCTGCAGGGGTGGAAAAGGGACAGGAGTTATAGGTTTTCTCCCTCTCAAAGGAAGGTCACTTTGACAACACACTGCCAGCAGCAGACCTGCCCATAAAGCAAATTACAAAGCGCTGTCCATGACGCAAACAAACATCATTATTATACATTCAAAGTAGCGCCCAAACTGAATTAAGCAGAACTTTACAGAACAAGTTTGAATGAAATATTAATGTGTGCCCCAGAGAGAGGGAGGAAGGGAGAACACAGGCATGCAACTACTTCTCTCCCTGAAGTAAATGCACTATAATGCAGCAAGGCAGCAAAGTGAAGATGCCGGATAAACAAAAGTAATCAGGCATAAGGTGACCAAGAGGTCTAAGCCTTCCTTGACTCAACTAAATACACGATATTGCAGATGCACCATATTACAGCGTTAAATCATTACAAAGGCGCTGGACAGTTTTCACTTGTCTAACTACAATTTTATTACACCGTAAGACCAGCGCAGACCACACTATGTCCCGATTGGTACGTTCAGCTTAACTCAGTCAAGCCACAGGGCCAGTGGCCACAGAGGTCCTCTCCATATCAGACCCGACCGGGGCCTTTCAGGTGACACTGTTCAGGCATTTCACATGAAGGTATTGTGAAATCTAGTATAGCAGGTAAAAAATACCCAGTTCCTCAGCAACGCTTTATCTTACTCAAATGAAAGAGAAACTTGTCACTAGGTCCTAACTTTTAAAGAGACTTAAAATGAAAATGATTACTAAGCAACACGCCTGTACCACCTTCTTGCCTTCTGCTTTACATCGACTGCCATGCCCACAGCACAACGCTCTTTATCCTTCGCTGAAGACATGTATTTGTTCAACATCAAAACAATTTCCAGGGAAGCCTGTTCAGGTTTTTACACTCAACTGGCATTTCACACTACTACACCTTCCACCAACAGGCAGCACAGAATTCTGAAACAACACACCTGAAGCATAAACCACATCCCACCACAGCCAGTGGCCTACCATCAGACTAACTCATACTGGAAATTCTTTTTTTTTTTTTTTCCAAAGATGAACCATGCGGATGAGGCAGTAACTTGTTACAGGTGGAGAAGAAGCACCCCCTAAAAAGCATCTGAACAGCTCAACAAAATAAGAGAACTCTGAAACCTACTGCCAACAAAATACAAATTTTGAAGGCATTAATTAGGCAATCTTCCTTCCTCTTTTTCATCAAAATCACAGCTTTGTGGGGTAAAAAAGGCTCAAGAAGGAGCCCATTGTCTTTTCCAAGAGGTTCCCTTCTTAAAATCGTCCTTAGAGAACTGTGAAAAGGTACAGATCTACCAGTGTTACCAGTTCCCTGAGCATATACACCAGGACGCTGAAAACTCCTGTATCACTGGGGGGAAGGTAGAACCTTGACACTAAGTAAATGTTCGATTGCAAAAAGAACTTCCCTCCAGTATCCCAGCGGGTCAAGCAGTGGCTGCAATGGATGTATCTGAGAAGTTGGAGATGCTGCCCTCCCTCCCTTCGCACTTCAGTATTTTTCTTCTGGCCTCCTTTGTTCGCTCAACAGAACTTTGTTTGAAGTGTGTTTTCACTCCCTCACTGCATGACAAACCCACATGGTCAGAAGACAGGCTTATAAAAACCACAGATCTCCAGCAGGGAGCTCGACGGTGGGTGTAATATTGGACACAGCTCTCCATTCATCATGCACATTCTCCAGATTTCAAGTTGACAGTGTCCCTTTAGCTTACTGTTCCTCCTCATAGCAGATCGGTGGAGTCAAGCCTAACAAAAACACTTCCTCCACCAGCATAAAAACAAACAGATCTTCACCTGCAATTGTTCTAAGCTTCAGCCACAGAATGCTAGTTAAAAAGATATCACGACATTAAAAAAAAAAAACCAGATGAGTGTGTGGGGAGGAGATACTGGAAAGCATTACAGCTGCAGGGATGGTGGCAGGAAGGACGTGGGAGTTCAGGAGGTTGTATACAAGGAGGAAAATGACAAGGTCTCAAAGGCATTCCCAGTCCTGGACACGCATTTCAAAAGCCTGGTCCCTTCCCACTTGTTATTTAGCATTTTAAGAATTGGAGCATATCAGAGTGATTGATGAACAACTGTAGAGGGCTGTTTTCCACTCAGCCTAAACCTCCTCCAGCACCGATTCAGCCCTGCCCTGTCCTCCCCATCACCACTGAACCGACCAAGACAAGACATCATGGTCTTGTTTCCACCAAGTGACCCCTTTCCCTCCCCGGCCCTCTCCTAGCGCTCACACACACACAAAATCCACATGGAGCAGAAATAAGGCGAGTTTCTGAGGTAGCAGAGACCAAAGCGAGCGTTATTAAGGAGGTCGGGTGACACGTACATCGTAGCTCTGCAGACGTAGCAAAATGCTGGCACCCATGGTGTGGCATTTGGTACCTCTCACCAATCTAAAATGTGGCTGGAAAGGAACTGGCACTGAATCAGCGGCCTCATCTGGGGAGGAACAGAGAGGCTCTAGGGGAAAGACAAGAAACAAGCCTCTTTTCACATCCTACCACCCTTGGGCATTTTGTGCGTCCCTTCTTCCTACCCTCAAAGAGGCCTTTGTCACAGACGCGCAAATCCTATACGATTTATTTCGGAGGGAAAGAAGGCATTTTTATTTATATCCCCCCTCCCCTTTTTCGCAGTTCAGCGGCAACAAATACAGCCCTGTGCTGCGTCCCCTCCCCCCTCCCCAGCCGGCGGCCGCAGGGGTGGGGGACGCGGACACGGGCGACCCC
>NW_010418939.1:0-11186 GCF_000710305.1 Buceros rhinoceros silvestris
AAGGGAAGGTTTGGCTAACCCAGGACAATGGGAAAGAAAAGGGATTCCATAAGATTGAAACAGCAGAATGACATCCTGCTTCCACAGAATTTAACAAGGCCAGGATTTCATCTCTGTCCTTACGCTTTTAAGATCAACCTCTTAAAAATATCTAAAATACTCTGATCTGTTATACATACACAAAAGCCTCCTCAATACTTTGAAAAGATGTAACTCTGTTAAATCAAGGCTATGAATCCATCTATAGAAAAAAATGAACTGATAGGAAAAGTTTTGGACTTAACGTTCTTAGATTTAATTATATATAGCAAGATAATAAAATGTATGGAAATAAAAGAGACAGCAGGGGAGATAGTGTGCAGGAAAAGATAATGTAAATCTAACAATAGAAGGCTGATCCTTGAAGTAAGTTCAGAAAAAAAAATCTGAAAAAATAATATATATTGATGGACATCAGTCTAAATACTATTGTAAAATGTTTTTTGAATGCTGAGTTTTTTGGTGACTTTCTTATATTTTAACAAATATTAGTAGTGTTATTACTCACATACCCATGTCCATGAATTTTAGGGTCCAGCTCTTGCATTAGCAATCTCAGATTCTATTTCTGAACATTAGCAGTTTGGAGGTTCTTGTATTTTATCTTCACAGAGGGGATTCCAGACAAATACAAGAAATGTGTATATATTCTGTATAGAAATCCTTCTTCTGGGCTATGAGTTGGTTTTGACGTGAACTAATTTAATAAACTGTTTCAGAATATACTTGTTATAGTTCTAAGCATGTATTGAATATTTAAGAAACAGCAAATCTAAGTATTTGTTTCTTACATAATGTCTGTAATAATAAAATCTGAGATTTGCCTCTTTAAATTCCTACTCGTCAGATACACGCCTATCTTTTGATTGAATGAGTCAACGAGACAATAAAGATTATTGTTCGATATTTTACACAGCCATAACGGAGACACAGATGCTAAGGTTACAAATTCAGTTGGAGAAGTTATGTGTACAAATACAGATTATATATTTGCTAAACACGTTTCTAATCAATAACCTTTTGAGAACATAGTTTACATCTGGACTCTATTACAGCGATACATCGTTATCTTACTAATTTTGCCTCTTGCCATAAATTGTGCTGATAAGGACAACTGGAGAGACAAGTAATATAGATTGAAATAGTAAATGTCACCATGATTTAGGCAATGTGAACCATCATTATCTGCCTTTAAAGTGCCAATCCAAAAAAATTGAATAAAGCGCAGCAAACAGGTGGAAGAGTCAAGAAATTAACTTAGGCTTTATGAATCTCTGTGCAATGTCTTAACTACAAAATCATTCCTCATAACTAATATGGATTACTATTTGAAAAGGCCCTTAAATTTTTATTTGACTATTATTTGTTCTTAAAGGTGGATGTGGACAAAGATTCAAACAGTAGGTTTGCTTTGAGGTAGCAGAAGTTATAAGGGTATCTTGACTACCACTGCGTGTGAACTAAATCAGCGTGCTGAAGAATCTGTGGTTATATTCCAAAGCCTGAGCATTTCTGTAGAATACTGATGACCCAGTTGAAAAAAAAAAAAAAAAGGAGCAGGAAAGGCTGGACAGTTTTATCAGATACTAAGGAAGGATAGGGAAATCCTAGTGGTTCTCTCTTACGGGCCATACATCAAGTGAAAAATTTTCATTTCACATTAGCCAGAAATGCATGTAGCACCTTGTGTTCTTACCTCTCACTGAACATTTGAAATATTTGAAAGATTTTCGAACCATTAAGGAGGATGAAAAAGAAGGTTAATAAACTCACTTTTTGTTCAGTATCATGTTCAGTATTTCCACTAGACTCAAAAGCAGACTTCTGCGTAGAAAGGACTCTAACGATTTGACAGCAACAGAAAGCTTCCCTTTGCCAAAGTGGATACTTTCTTTTGCCGTGTTCACTGAGACACCCTGAGCTGCATGTAACGGTGGTCATTTAGCTGGGAGTGAAGAAAGCTTCTCACTTTTATACACAGACCTCTCAATTATAGCTCACCACGTGTATCTGCTTTAGAGAAACTACCTGGAAACAATGGGAAGCACTAACGAGGTATGAATTATTCCATCTAACAAGGCAAGTGATTGATGATGACAGCTCCTTTTCATCCTCAAATGCTTCACAAGAGTTTAAGTAAATGGAAACAACTTGCAATTAGCTTTTGCTTACACCGTCCGTTTCTGAGTTTGTAAAACGCCATAAGCACCAACAGTGCAGTCTTCGCGATACCATGAAATTAGTGTATACCACATGGCTTTGAGACCACTGATAAACGTATCTTCAGGACTGAGTTTTGACCTGCACATAAATTGAGAGGATAACAGTGTAAAAAATCCAAGCTCACAGATTTGGATACTGTTTCTAGATGCTAACATTTCAGTTACTAGTATATTAAAGTGCACCAGGGTTGCTAGTTGCACGCAAGAATATCCTGAGTTGAGGGAGAAGCAAAATCTTGAGAACCAAGTCAGGGAATTAAATTATTCCCATCACTAATTTGATCGGTTTTTGAGAAAGTCATATCAGGGTGTAATGTAGTCATCACTAACCCTGAGTAATTAAGACAGCAACAACAGCAGGACCTGCATTCTGTCACTTCCAACTTGTGAGGACACTGTATTCTTTAATTCCAGATTTCATTAGAGAGATCTGTGCTCAACTGGATTAGGATTCAGTTGGACAGAATAAATTCCTCATTTATTATTTGGAAGGATACACCTCAAACAGAAATAACAATTTCTGTGGAGACCCACGGTTCACTTTCTTAGTAAGAAAGGCAGTTCTTCGGTTCTCAGTATAGTGTTTTTCTGTACTCTGTGTTGCCTCCTTTACACTGTAGCACAGCACAGCAGCTCTGCTCTTTAAAAGCCACACGATTAACATGAAAAGTGAAGGAGATTAGAAAAGGAGAGTCTTTTAGTCAAGAACCATGGACAATGCCAACATTTCTTAGAAAAAATAAAACCAATGCCAAGAACTGAACTAATTTATAGTGTGTAGGTTCATTTTTGTGAAAGCCTACTACAGTAATCAAAGATGATAAATTAAATAATATATGATGTATTAAATATTTATAACAAACCACAAATTATGATTTAAAACCTGGAAAGCCAGGAAAATCCACATTTCTATACAGATACTTAAGAACTTTTTATCAGACTGTTAAAGAATACCTACCTTTGACATAATTCAACTCGTGTTTGATAACTGCTTACTATTAAAATACATAATCCAGCCAGTATAACTACCAAGGAAGGGGGGGTGGGGGGGAGGGGGAACCTCTTGCTTAATGATCCTAAGGGAAGAATATTTTACTTCTATAGTGAAGATGATTCACTGGATGTCTAGAACAAATTTGCACTTACATTACAAGAAATCACTCACATCGCTGATGTATGAGTATGTTTAACTGTTTACCAAAATGCATGAAGAAGAACACCCTAAACAAACTCATGTTGATATAGCTCAGAAAGGATGGACAATTTTTGTTTGGGAACAAGAATTTCAGACTCTTCGCTGATGTTGAAATAATAATATTCATGAACAGTTGCTGGACCCCTGAACAACATTCCATTTGCCACATCAAATTGGTACAGCAAGGTGCTGAACATGGTGTTTTGTGTGAACTGTATTAGCAGCATCTGACGAACTTTCCCAACCTCTCTGAGCAACTGCACTTAACATTGGTAGATTAAGCTCTGTAAAACTAATTGGAAGTAACTCTTCTTTTGCAGCTATTGGTAAATTACATGACATTTCTGCCAAAAAAGCCCCACAAGCTGCCATACCAGCTGAAAACACTTCAGTTTAGTATAACAAGTGCAACCCTGAAGAGCTTTTATAGATGTGACTAAGTTGGTTTAGCTTTATTGTAAATTAATGCATTGGGACAGCCAACAGTGGAGCTTTTAAAAGAAAGAAATAGTGATGGGATTGTTAAAATTTCTCCCTTAGCCTGGATTTAGGGAGAAAATTCCAGCTATGTGGGTCCCGTCAGTGGCAGAGACAGCCAGACATTACATTCAAACATGCACAAGGGTTTTGAGGAAAGGACTTGAGGAAAACAGTCTGTCTTACCCGCTGAACAGCACCATGTGCATGCATATGACATTTACTTTAGTTAACGTGACAAAAGGGATAACACTGCAATTAGACAAAGAAGGGCCCCCCATCAGGCAAAAGCCTGTCCAAACAGATGGGCTTTCCAAAATACTTGAAGGTCAACAGAATCTGCATTTGCTGAGTGTGTCAGTAATAGGGATAACTCGGACTATTTCGCCATTGCAGGAACTGGATCTAATCTGTACATAGCTCAGCAATTAAAAGATAAAGCCCATAAAGCAGCCATCCAAGCAAACTCAAAAAGAAACTAGATCCTCTTCTATGAAAGAACAAAGAAGTCTCTCAGGCCCTAGTTGGAAGATGGTTAATAGGGAGGTTTATTTCTGCTCTGGGCTGCTTGGGCTTTGTCTGTAATCACAGAAAAGCCCAGTCTAGAAACTATAGGGAGAAAATTTCCTCAAAGTTTCTTCTGTGGGAGTCGCTTTGAAGTAAGGAAATTTAAGAACAGAGGTAGTCAGGCTTAATCATCAAAGGCTTTTTCTCTGTATTTAGAAAGTCCATTCTATTTGGTTAAATGTATATTCCTAAGTATATTCTTATAATTCTAAGGATATTTATGGTGCCGTACTTAAGTTAAACTTAAATACATCTACAAAATACAATTCCACATGGAATATTGATATTTTTGTGTGGTTTAATGGGTGCTCCAGTTATATATCATCAAAGCAGTAAATTAATATTTAAGACAAGTTGCATATGTATGGATAGAAGACTGGGTTTGAAATTCCAGACCTTAGTCTTTGTTCAGACTGAATGGGGTCATTTAGTGAGCTAGGTGTGGACAATGTCTTTTAAGAGATTTCACATGAAAAAATCTCATGAGAATAAATTCTCAAAGGCACAGAAGGCGGTGAATATTTAACCCCAGATAACACTGCCTGAATATTAGTTTCAATAAGGAAAGCACGATGCTATTTTTCATTGCATTGATAGAAATCTTACATAGCACTATTAAAATAAATTACATTAAACCCATTGTAAAAACTATAACTAAAAATAGAATTGAAGGGTTTCCTAGTAAAGTTCTCCAGGACTAAAGATACAAAGGATATCAGAAAATTCTGCTATTCTCCAGATTGTAGTGGTTGACAAATCCTCATTCTTTATGTACCCTTTTTTAACATTTGTATCTTCAACTCAGTTTCTTTGCTCCATTTTCTTTTTTTTTTCCTATTTTATCACAGTTCCTTGAGCCTTAAAAGAATGCATTTGAACAAAAGCACCTGCAGCATGTGAGAGCATAAGCCTGTAGCCCTCAGTGAAGTTTTCTTGTCTCTTACTCTGTTCCTCTTGGTTAATCTGTCTTTACTTCCAGCCTATTTTTCTCTCCTCTTCTTTGTGTGTTCTTCCTTCATTTTGCAAGAAAAAAAAAGAGGTTCCTTGAACCACTAAAACCAGCCCGACCTCCCTGATAAATTACCATCATCTGAGACTCAGTGGAAGTTGGAAGAAAATTCTAATCAACTGGGAACACTCTCTCAGGGAAATCTCTTACCCTATTAATCAGTCCCATCCTTACAGCATGGTATGAAGAACATAGGAGGAAACTATTTCTATTTCTTAGCTGTCTGAAAGGATGCTCCACCTCCAGATCTGTTTCTCCTCTGAACGTCTTGCTTCTCTTTTTGTCACAGAGAACGTTTGGATCTACCAAGCTTAACCTGGACATGTTAAAGGATGTACACACACACCCCCAATCCTTCATCCCCCCAACATGCTAGATGGAAAATAAGGACGTAGTATTTAAACCCTGGTGACAATATGACTCACTCAATCTTCCCAGATATATACAGTCCATGGTACAAAACATTTTCACTACTAAACCTTATTTCCTGATTTCTTGCCTAAATCTCAAACCTACAGTTTGTTCTGAGAAGCTGAATGGCTGACACCAGCTTGTTTAATGGTACCTTATTCTGGGATTCGATTTACTGCCTGAACCCATAGTAGTGTCTCGGCTCTCTATTTCTTTTTAAAGAAAAACTAGAGGGTTTTATGTTTCAGAATAATGACAGATGCATCTCTGCATGCCCAATATCATGGCAAGTCAGAATAAGGACTGATATTCTTCAAAAGAATCACCCCTTCTGTCAACTCAGCACAAGTGTGCAGTGCAGCACAGGTTTTTCAGTCAAACAAAAAGACAGTTTTTCCATTTTAACAAAATGAATCAATTGTACAGAAAATGCTTTTGTACAGCAGCAATCAGATGTCCTTTATATGCTTCAGATTGTTTCAAAAAAAGACAGGAAGAACTAGCTGTGACAGATGAAAGTCATGGCCCGCAATAAGTAATAGGGGTTTTTAAAGGAATCAGTAAATACCTGAAAAGAAATTCTCCTGATACAGTCTGCATGAACTTCCAAACACTTCAGACAGTCCTCAGCAAGAGCCAAAAAGGCTTTGCCTTAATTTGCAAGAAAATGATTTTGTCTTGAAAGCAAAAAAAGGTCCTTCTGTGAAACTGGAAAAGAAAGCAGAGGCAGAAATGAATTATAAGGTTGCACAATGGAGAAGTCTAGCAGTGAAGTCTGAACCTGTGTTGTAGAGGTGCATATACCGTGTGATATACATATATGATCTGAAAGTACAGTCAAATGCTAAAATGTCTGTGCTAAATGTTTTCGTAATAATCAAAAGTAGAACTTACTACAAAGGGCTGCAGAAAGATCTCACAAGACAATGTGATGTGGCACTAAATTTCAGCTGATACTCAGTATGAATAAATACAAATCAATGCAAATCAATCGATGGGGA
Organism: Buceros rhinoceros silvestris; assembly: GCF_000710305.1. Taxonomy (NCBI): domain Eukaryota; kingdom Metazoa; phylum Chordata; class Aves; order Bucerotiformes; family Bucerotidae; genus Buceros; species Buceros rhinoceros. The sequence goes on from NW_010418939.1 coordinate 6,922, forward strand.
AAAACACCCCCTAAGGATATATACATAGGCATGAGTTCTAAACACTTGCGACTAATGAAAAATAAAAAGTGGATTCTGTGGGAGTATAAGCTTTTTTCCTGGCAGCAATGAAAAGCTTAGAACATTAGAGAAATAAATAAAAGAACTGATTGCAAAACAGTCACCCGAACTTTTTAGTTTGAATTGTATAAAAAAAAAATGTGTAAAAAAAAAAATGTAAAGACAGGGAGGTATAGAACAGCTTACATAAGATGCCCCAGGAGACTGTATAGCTGAACAGTAAATTAGTTGGAAATTACTCTGGTTGGGAAAAAATCTGGTTAGGAACAATAGTAATAAATTAAATCAGTTCTACCATCAGATGCACCATATGGTCATACAAGCACTTGTGCCAAAAGAAGTGATAAGGCAGCATGGGGACAGGGATTAAATGAACGGGGGATACTGTGATTACACCTTTCAGGGACAATGCTGGCTCTAAATGTTTGCAAAACAACAGACTAACCAGAGCACGACATTTCACCTCAGCAAAAGCAGCTGAAGAGGGATATAAAGATGGCAAAACAAAGATTTGGTTACTGAGTTCCTACATAAAATTTTGTAAAATTCATAACTGAAGGGAACAAATACCTGCTTCTCTCCATTCCTCCAAAACTGGTGGTACCAATTTCCAATTATCTGACAATCCCTTCTGAACAACACAGGTCATTCTTCAGGCATTATATCAATTAAAATGTATTAATTAGGCTACTGAGCAACTTATCAAATACAGAAAATGTTTATACACAGTTTCAGTCACACAGCTGCTTTAAAGGAGGTGAATTTTTTGTTAATTCGATCAACTTTGTAACAGAGAAAAAATGGTTTTGGGTTTTTTTCCATAAAATTTACCTTTTTTAGTAAATATTTACATCTTTTGATCTAAATCTTGCACTTCCACTACTTTCTTTCCTTGCAAGATGACAGTTAGTGAAAACAGAAAAGGCAGTTGTGAGAAATGAATGAAATAACGAGCTGCGATGGATAACCTGAAATTTCAGGTCCAAATACTGACAATTTTGTTCTGTCCTTCCTTCACTCAGGAGCAGCTTACATTTAAAGTTCCATCCATTACAAATTCAGTAGAACACATAAAGGTGTTAACATAAAGTCCTGAACGTCCGTTTGCGATGTCTATTTAAAAATTGGAAATTGCTGGCTTGTTCTTTCTTTGACTTACCACAGTGCTTTGTTCAGTTATAGATGGTATTAGCAACAGTTTTTAATACCATCATCATCGCAGAACAGGGCAAAGACAACATTTCAGTTTCCCAAGAATCATTATGCCCCCCAAAGCTTGAAAGAGAAACACATCTTCAAAGTGTAAGTTAAAAAGAGATCCCTGACGAGCAATCATCAGGAAACACTGATCCGCACAAAATCTGACAATTAATGACAGTTCTAAGCTTAGAACTGAGTCTTGAAACCCATTTCCCCAGTAGTGTTCCAGGGACATTTTGCTTCTTGAGAGAAAATAAACTCGCGGCCCATTACAAGATAGCACACAACCTTACGGCTCTCATGGAATATAAAATAAGCAACAACCATTCTCCTTCAGTTTTTTATCTTTCCTACTTCATTAAAAATTCTGTTTTAAGTAAAAAACATTAATAACTGAGGTTCTTTGGCCAACTCAGGGAAACCTGTATGGCAAGAGTTTCAGAGTTGAGCCATAGTTGAATTTGAATCACCAGAAAGATCTTTAAATAAAATTCGTGAGAGAAAGCCTATTAAGCATTCTAAAGGGCTATTTCTGCTTGGTATGATTCATGCTGGAGAACAACTAATTTTTGAACTAAACGATGCCTAGCACAAAGCCAGACAAATTAGGCCACCATCACAATGAACGAAGGCTCCAGATGGCTGATCCTGATGCACCAGTGTACCGCTGTCATCATCTGAGCGGGAAAGGAAGAAGGTGATTCTGCACTCCACATCTCAGTCACAATAGATCCATAAGGCTCTATTAGCAGGAAGGATTTTTCATGCAACCTCACAGTGGCTTCGCATAAACGATGTTACTGGTTTTAGATTTGTCTGACAAGTCTTCCAAACCTGCTGTTCTCAGGGATCCGGAGAGGCAAGGGTTGGTTAACACAGGAGAGCTGGGGTCAGCAGTCGGATGATCCGGTAGCAGAGTGGTATGTGCAAAGCTGTAACACAAGAACTGGCTGACGGTAGGACAGAACTGGTTTTCTGGTTTTCAGAAGATTTGAAGATTTGTATCTTGGTGGATCACCTCTTCAGCTTCTTTCTAAGAGTCTCAGCTGGAATGTCCCAAAGCACACGTACACAAATGCTGGACATGGATTACAGTGGTGTGGACACGTCTACCTGAATCGTTCTAGTTAAAAGATGCATCGTGATATTTGAATTTACTCATTTACTGCTGCGTCACAGCTATGTCAGAATCCGTCTCATACACTGCAGATCTTAGTCCCAAACAAGCTGCAGACCTGAGCTGAATAAACAAAACTAAAAAAGCAGAGAGCAATATGTTATAGGGTTGCTTTTTGTTTTGTAAGGAATCCTCAACAGCATGTTCCACACCAGTCTGTGTACAGCTTAAACAGCTAACCAGAATATATTGAAGTGTGTTTTGTTTCTAAAGCAAATTCACCAAATTCCTTGGTCACTTACAAAAAAAAGAGAAAGGAAAAGGACAGGGGTGGAGAGAGGGAGGGAAAAAAAGGGAAAATAGTGGGACTGAGAGAGAGAATTGAATGATTCTCCGGTCATTTTATATGACCAATTTTCAGCCTGTGCAAGTTATTATAAATGAACAATTTTTCCTCTCCCTTGACCTGACCAGGGAGCGTATTTCACTCTTTCATGGAAGGGTAATTTGTAGTAGAACATACAATCATTTCGCACATCGCTTTGGCCTCCCCATCTTTTACTTCATGTTTCACACACCTACTCATACTGCCTTCTTTCTCTCAACCCCCCTCGTTTGAATGAAACACCCAGATCTTGAAATCTCTCTCAGAAATGCAAGCAAGAACATTTTCCTTGGCAACATGACTCACCCCAATGTCTTAGCCTCATTAGTAAGCAAGGCAGATGCCCAGATACCAGTGCTGTCTGTAGCATATACATTTTTATATAACGTCTCATGATTTATATATAAATGTGTAATGCCTTGTCTTGGGAATACAGCATCACTTTTGGGTTGAACGTTAGTAAGAATCACTCATACTTACAAGTGCCTTGTTTATTTTAGTTCACTTCATGGCTTTCTTCTTTAAATTCTGTCGTGAATTATGCTTATTTAGAAGAAAGTAAACCCCCTTTGGGACATTTTCCCCGAATGCATTACGTATTCCAAAATGTCAATGGCAGAATCTCTTACGGTGTAGCAGTTGACAGTCTGCATACTTTAATCAAGCCAGAAAGTTTTAATTATACTGCTAGAGGCATCCCATTAACATTTATTTTCTTTAATAAGGACTCTATAAGAAATTTTTAAAAAGGTAGAGCCTGCAGTTCTCTGGAAAGAAAGAGGAGGGCACTCCTCTGCTTCTTAAACACAGCCAAATCTAACATTGTCACCGTGAAACAATTATATAATTTGTTTCCTTTTTAGGCAAGGAAGAGAAAAATCTATGTTTGATACTGTTAATTATAATGCTTTTGGACACCAAAACTGTGCTAACAATAGCAAGACCTTTAAATAAAATTCTCCTCCCTCCCCATTTCCCCTTTCTCTGTCTTCTGGCATTTAGTGCCAGGAGCAGGTAGCCCCACGCAGTTGGGCACTGTGCACCTGAACAAATACAGCTGTAAGAACAGCATGTGTCTTGCCCTATTTAAGCTCACCTTGAACAATGTCAAGGCAGGGGATTTTAGTTTGGGAAATGGAGCATCAAATATAAGGCCTCTTCAGATGCCTGCTTTGGGAAAGAAAGGAACCGTTATAAAATATCTGTTGGCCTTTGAAACAGATTAAAGAAAAAAGCAAAAGGACTCTGCTGTTGTCTATTGAGACAGATTTTCTCCTCGTCTTAGAAGGGTAGCATAATTTCTCTTAGAAATTTATTTTAGATTTAAATGTTATCCTATCATTGTCATTCAAGACACGATTTCAGATACTATTGAATAACATTTTTTTGATATTTCATGAAATATGTGGAGTTAATGATCTGCTTTTGACGGCCTGTGCTTTTGGGCCTGAATTCGTAATTCGCCTGTGTTTTTCCTGGAGGATGAGCTCATTAGCCACAGGG
>NW_010418939.1:11279-16382 GCF_000710305.1 Buceros rhinoceros silvestris
TTCATTCCAACTCAAGTAGTTCGTTCCCTACAAGTTCTCTTTAATCTTCATTTGGATACACGGTATTCCTCGCCCTGCTCTGAAAGCACTGTTTATGTAGCATTACTGTTACAAGCTTTTCCTCCTTCCTTCTACACCATAGGTGGCAGCAGTGTAAGAGTAGGAACAGTAATCTGTATGCGATCAGTAATGGCTGAGAAGTTACAGCTGGAAGATATATGATATATAGGACTATTAACGTATGTCACAGTAGCAGGATAACGGATAATTTGGCTGAAATTGAACTTAATTACCAGTTCAGCTCTGTTCACAGACTTCTTGCTTGACTGCGCAAATACACAAAGCACATTTGAAACAGTAAAATCACCCCAAGATTGATAAGATACCAGAGCTAGAAAAAGGACTTAACTGCCTAATGCATAAATTACATGGAGTTTAAACTCCCAGACCCAAAGACACACCCTTGGAACTATGCCCTTGGATGACATGGTCTCTACATAGAATATAAAACAAAGAGTAAGTTCAATATAAAAGTTCTTCAGCTAAAAAAATTCCAGCTTCTCTAAATGATGAGAAACAATTAAGTCCTGAAAGAGTTAAGTGTCATATACGCCACTGCAGATGACAAACCTAAGCATTCCTGTGTCTACTCTTCTAAAAGTCTTGCACCCGTAGGTTTCAAAGACTCTTTTCCTCTTATTAACTAAAATAAAATGAAAAATTCCCAGATATTAGTTTTTTCCCCAGAAGAGTGAGATTTTCCTTCCTCTTGCATTTAGACAAAAACTTGCTCATCGGAGCAGTGACTCAGTTTTCATTCTCTTTCCTTTTTTAAAGCAGCGTTCAAACCTACGTATCTACCACCTAGGAGAAATGCACAGCTGCACAGACAGAGGCACTTTCAAGCTTCCTATGGAGGTTGTGGCATTTGCCGTATGAGAATTAAGAGATTATCTGTTGGGGGTTTAGGTGAAGAAGAAAGGCTGAGCATTACTTTGCACTATGAAGGCTATTGGGAAGATAGATTCTTAGGCTGACCCCAGAATGAAAGAACAAATGTAATATAAAATGGTAAGGAAGAGAAGTGAAGGAAAAGGGACCTTCACTTACATGTTGTCCATCTCTCTTCTTTTTCTTCCTGTTCAAATGGAACCAATTCTCTGGCTGAGGCTGACTCCCGCAACAAGTACAGTACATGAGAGCGCAGTGACTGCTTATGCAACAACATAGTTACAGCTGTTCTTATCTGGAACACAGGTGTCCCCTTTTGATATTTTTCTGGCTAGACAGACAGCATAATCACTTTTTGGAGATCATCCACAGCCATTTCATAAAGAGAATTGTACATCTTCACTGCCGTTAATTATAGTAATCATCTTCCTCCATAACAAGTCAAAGGCTTGCACCAGAGCAACTAATTTTGCTTTTACTCTCAACTCCAAATTGCTGTTATGTTGCCCAACCTTCTCTCAATTAAAAATTGTCTAAATGTTTAGCTGGACCTAAAGCAGAGCAAGTAATAACATTTTCTTCAGGATGTAGATTGGATTCTGGGTGTGGATTGTCGACAGCAACACTGGATTCAACTGCGAAGCAGACGGAAGAACTACATTTTGAGGTGTTTCTCAGGAAAGCAGGTGACAGTTATGTTGTAATATCACGTAAAAAAAAACCCTCATCCTTTTGGTTAAAAAGTGCCTCAGAAACTACTGGCTATGTCAGTGAGAACTTTTAAAGCACCCCTTAATATTATCTCAGTTTTAATGAACAAAAAAGGAGGACTACGCAAGTCAGCTACCTCAGTAATGTTATTTTCTCGGGTGTCAAAAATAGCATTAACCTATTTGAAATTAATGGCAGTAGGTAAGTATGAGAGCCAAAGAAATGAAACAAGGGGAGTAAAGTGGTGACGGATATTCTTGGTGAAAGTGACAAAACAATGACATTTCAATATTTGTAATATTCAGAAAATTCTCAGAGAGATGCCATGACTAATCTGAATTTTAACTGTGACATTGAAAACTACTGTATATATAGGAAAAAGTCAAAAGTTTGATACTGGTCAGAGAAATGGAAATAACAATGATAATATAAAGATTACACAATTATTGTCTCCAGTAACTTCTTCATGCAATTTCCTGTATTTTTAAGAACAAAGATATTCAGGCTGTCCTGTAGGCATCATATCCAGTCATGTTAGCTTAAATCTGTTCTATACCAATTATAAATACTTTGTGATTTTTAAATTATTTTTACCTATGCAAATAAGACATTTTCAAGTAGTATTGAATTTATTGCCTCGGTGTAGAAAATGACAAAAGGTTGAATTCTCTGTAGGCTACTTGGGCTACATTTCTCTATTAACTGGGCTAGAAATTTAATTTTTGCACTCAGGATTTCTTAGCGGGACACAGAGACTGATCTGGCTTAACTCAGACATGCTAATGCTAGATGGGTAGGTCTGAGCCAGTTACTTCAATCCTTTTAACAATTGAAGAACAGGCATATTTATATGTTTATAATTAAGTCAGATAAAATTCATCTCCTTCTCCATCGTCCCCCTCCTGCCTTCCCCTGACACTTTACAAATCAAAGTATCCTTGAAAACTAGACATTTTATTGCCTTAAAATTACTGGAATTTTTCATGTCACCATTATGCGCTGTTTCGTTCACAGTGCAAGCTGAGGGAGTGCAATGAGAGTGATAGTTGGTTGCACAGTAGTGGAAGTTCTCCATATATTGGCTGTACTCTTAACTGTAAACACCAAATGTCCAAATGTTGAACTTACTGGCTTGTAATGGAACTGTCCAGTTGTCGTTCTGTTTCTTCATATCCTTAGTGCCCTTCAGTGTTGTTGAGAGATGAGGATAACCTTGAGAACAAAAGAAAAAGCAGAAATAAGGTACCGGAAGCAGTACAACTGCAGTGGGTATCATACTGATAAGGAAATAGCCCTGGAACATGACAAAGGCAAATAAGGCAGCCGGTACCGTACCACATGTTGAAGAACTACTTACGTAATAAGTAAGTACTGGGGAAATTATTTCACATCTAGTACGGCAGCTTTTGATGTATTTTGCAAACACCTGAATGCCATTCTTAGGGATGAACCGCTTCTTATCAATTCTCCCTTCCTCAATACATAGGTACATACACATGTGCAAAAATTATTAATAAGAACAAGCAGAACCAATTGAAATAGACTGTTCTATATATTTTAAAGAGAATACGCTTATGGGATGATTCTTAAGTAAGGCAGCCAGCTTCAGGTATGCTGCAGTATGAATTACTGCAATCCTAGTTCAAACGAGACAAGATCTTTACAAAGTCATTCTTCTAGCCATTAGAAAGGTAATTATGAGAACACCACAAGCGGAGGTAAGTAGCTTCACAAACATTCAGAAAACAATCCCACATAAATTTTATAAAGTTATAAAATTAAAAGGGGAAAAGACAAACATTTAGTAGCTCAGGGTTTTGCTTAGGGAATTAGATATTTTCCTCTCTCATGCTCCACTGAAACTATTTCAGATCCTTCAAGGTTGTAGCATGACATTTCCAGATGTACATGTAACTGATGGACAAACGGGATTCAAAGTGAAGTTAAGCAAGCAGGAATTAACACAGAATAACGAACTCAATATTAATTTTTCATTCCTTTACTCAAAGATCAGGTTCTTTCATTTTTTTACCCACCTTCTGAGAGTTTTGGGCCACAATCCACTCACTAACTTGGAAGCAGTGAGACTCTGAAACCCTTTTATGCTGCTTGTTGAGGAGTAAAATCTTCACTGAAACCAAAGAATTCTAAAGTTCACCACACTTCACTTACGCTCTCTCTCTTTGCAGTTCTCCCTGTTTTGATGATGTTGGAGTTCTAGCTATACCACTCCTTGTTTTCCTAGGCTGTCTGCAGTCAGGGTGCATGTGTGGGGTTATTTTCGGGCTTGAGGTATTGTGGGGAAGGGATGTGGAGTCCTGGAAACGACTGCTGCAAACACAAAAATCTTCAGCTTATCCTCTGCGTTGGGGTGAAAGAGCTGGCGCTCTCCTAAAATGATTTTTAGGCAGGTGTGCAGCCTCTTATGCAATTTTCTTCATTCCAGTCAAACATGTCCCCATCCTTTAATCTCTGTGTAAGAAAGCTTACGCTGAACAAATTGTGGCTATTGGTATTTGTATTCCCCACGCAGTCAGAGCCCCCACACTATGTAGCTCATTACTGAAAATTGCTTTAGAATGCCTTCAGTATGAAAGGTGTTATTACAGTATCAAATCCTACTCTAGTCTGCATTTCGAGTTCTTGATTAAAACAGTATTTTAGGCTAACAGGTTCTTTATTAACAACTCACCTATATACTTTACCCTGAATAATTCTAAATAATTTGTAACAACTAAGGAAGGTAAAGGCTGCTTAGAGTAACGGTCTGTTATTACTGCAAATGAGATGTTTATTGCATCACTGGATCTGGTATTATAAAATATTATATCCAATCAACTACTGCCAGTGACAGAAGCTCCTAAACTTCCGTGTATATGACTCAGGCTCACATCATACACTCATGTCAGAAGTACATGTTCTTTGAACATGTAAGTGAACAGTATATTGAGAATTATTTTTTCATTCATAGCAGAATGAAATAAAACATCAGTTACACTAAACTGTCATCAGATGATGCACGCACAGATTGTCTTTGCAGTAAGTGTTGTATATACTTACAGTTGCAAGAGTATGGGTAGAACTTTTACTTTCAGGGATCTAATCAGAGGCACAGCCTTAACCTGCACGTGTCTGTAACAGCCACCACAAAGACGCACCTACAAGAAGCTAAAACAAGGAGATCTGGATGTAGAAAACCAGGGCTGGCTGGTGCATCAGTTCAGCAACACTTACTGCGGACTAGGAGCAGTTGAGTACTCTGAAGGAAACGGTGCCGGTGCCTGCATTTGTTGTGTCCCTGCCCAGGCACAAACTCTGCCAGCACCGACAGCATACCGGGGTGTTTTGGCTAAGGGAGTGGAGGCGTAATCTGACTAATTTAACCTGAGCTCAAACCCAGAGCTCTGACACCCTGAGCACCTTGGTGTCGCAGCCCTGCCA
>NW_010418940.1:0-3949 GCF_000710305.1 Buceros rhinoceros silvestris
CGTGCCTCAAGCCAGGCTGGCCAGGCCTGATGGCCTCTCTCCAGCCGTGCAGCTGCGGGGCCGGGCACGCGGGGAACAGCCGGGCTCACTGTTAAAGACCGAGGCAAAGGCGGCACTCGGTACGTCAGCCTGTTCCTCAGCCTGGGTCCCTGTGCTCCCCCCACATCCCACAAAGGATGGAGGTTCTCCTCAGCCTCCTTTTGGTGTGAATGGAAATGGAGATGTGAAGAAATGTACAGATGTAAATAACTGGAGACATTTCTATTTACATTTTTCATTAATGTTACCTAAATGTAAAACAAATTAAAAACCAGACAAATGTAAACAGTTTTTATTGTCTTTTACAGCAGTGGCCAGATTAAATTATCGTTGGGCTGTTCTTAAGTATGGCAATGGCATGGCAAAAGCCTTCTCCAGGCTGAACATCCCAAACTCTGTCAGCCTGTCCTTACAGCAGAGGGGTCCAGCCCTCACAGCATTCCCATGGCCTCCTCTGGATCCGCTCAAACAGGTCCGTGTCTCTGCTATGCTGAAGTCTCCAGAGCTGGACTCAGTACTGCAGGGGAGTGTCACCAGAGCGAAGCAGAGGGGCAGGATCCCCTCCCTCAACCTGCTGGCCACATTGATGGGTATGAGGCCAGGCCTCAGGTGGCTTCTGGGCTGCTAGCACATATTGCTGCCTTGCGTCCAGTTTTTCACCCACTAGCACCTCCAAGTCCCTCTCCACATGGCTGCTCTCCCGCCCTCCATCTCCCAGCCATTGCTGGTACTCTCCAGCCCTTCATCTCCCAGCCTGTGCTGGTACTGGAGGTTGTCCCAACCCAGATGCAGGCCCAAATCCCACAGTTAAGGGCATGGAGCTAGAGAGAAGCCAGCAGAGGGTAGTATTAAAGCATATCCCAGACAGTTCTTTTTGTAGGCTCACAGAACAGTTTGGGTTGGAAGGGACCATAAAGATCATCTATTTCCAGCCCCTGGATATGGACAGGGACACCTTCCAGTAGACCAGGTTGCTCAAAGACCCATCCAATGCAGTTGCATCCACAGGAGGCAGCTGGAATCTAATCTAAAAGGATAGAAAAATTAGCCTAATTTGTTCCAGATGTAGATGCTAATGGGGATGTATGCTGAACATCCCTCTTCCAGTAGGTCTGCGTGCTAGGGTGGCACAAGTGCAATGGGCCACTGGCAAGCACACATCCTGACATCATTATCTCACCTGCCTGCAAGGGGAGACAATGGCAGCACAGATGTGAATGCACTCCTGTCTCTGCACCGCTTCTCTTGTCTGCATCTGCTGGGCATCATTTTCCCACCTCATGAGCAGGAAAGGACCTAGTGAACCAGCCTTAAAGAAACCCTCCCTAGGTCAGCTCAGACCTTCTCAAATCAGTTCAACCCTCCCCAGTCATTTCTCAGAGCAGCTCCAGGAGCAGTGTTATTGCTGATTGCTCTGGGATTGATGAGGATCTTGCACATTTCAGTTTCATCAGCCAAGTCCCCGTGCATTTCATTTCTCTCCATCTAATATCGAAGCCAGAGTGTTGCACCTTGCTGGCCGGGACATGGCAGCCATCTCAGCTCCCACTGCTCTTCCAGAATGGGTGCAGCACAGGGCAGCAGTGCTGCTTTGTCGCTCTCTGTCTCTGGACATCAAAGTGTTTGTATCTGGTAGCCTCCCAGGGCAGGGGCAGCTCCTTCACTTCCAGGCCAACGTCCCTCTCATCCGCAAGCATCCACCTTCTCCACGTGTTTCCCTTTGGGTTTCCTTCCCTGAGTAACCCCACAGGCACCAAATGGGTGATTGCAGGGCATGGGCACCTCTTGGCTGTAGTGCTGAGGCTACAAAGACACACAGATGAGGTGAGGGAGAAGGACTGTTGATGTAGGGAAGAGCACGTAGGCATCCTGGGATCAGCTCTGCACAGGCCTCCAGCAGCACAGCAGCTTTCCGGGTTGCAGAAAGGCTTTTGGGTACTCAGCTGACCTGGCTTTGCATCACAGATGATCCACCGAGCTCTTGAGCCCTGGCCACAGGCTACTTACACACTCCAATGTGGAGGAATCACTTTCCACAAGGACATCTGGCTCCTCGGTGGATCAAGCTGCAGGTAAAGATGGGAACAGAAATAAAGCAATGAGAGACAGTCTCTCTTCTCTCTCATTTCTCATTTTGCCAATAGCCATCAAAGTTGAGAGGCTGGAGAAAGAATAGTTTAGGGACTGAAGGGAAGCCTTATGATTGTCTCTTTCAGAGACTAATCCCCATAAACCTACTCGGCTGCGAGCATTTCTGCTGCCAGATTTCACCCTGAGAGAGAAAAGAAGACCTCAAACGTGATGGAGGTGAGCTGGCAGGACCTGTGAGCCACAAAATGGAGAAAGACCAAAGAGCATGTGGTCATAAGAGAAAGAGGTCAGCAGAAATACGCTGAAACACCCTGAAAAGGGAAATCTGAACAAAAACTTTGAAATTCACTGAAGTAGTTTTCTTCCCAATATTAACTTCTTTGGATTTCAGATAAAAATCATGAGCTTGGTAAATTAAGTTCATTTCTATGAAAATAGGTCGTATTTATTTATTGAGGGTAGCTCCTAAGCAATGCATGATCATCTTGAAGAAATTTAAGAACTGAATCACCAAGTTTTGAGTAAAAAGGGAGCAAGAGTGGGGAAAAAAAATTGTTTCTTTGTAATATTATGGTCTATGTTAACTGTAAGAAGTACCACATGGTTATCTATTAAAAAACTGGGATATCATCAAAAGACTGTCAGAGTGTCAGGTGTTTAAGTACTCAAGCTTTGTTTTTAAATCTTTTGGCATTTGCTACTAACTTGGTTTTTGCTTCCCTGTGCTCTAAATAGGAAATATGCAAAACATCCAGAGCTGTTACTGGTGCTTGAGGATGAATCCTATGCACTATTGCATTTTTTCTAAGCTTTAAAGAAAAGTTGTTGACACAGTTTAGCGAAAACACTTAGTTCAGATATCACTCTGCTTCTGAATAATCTTTTTGGTGTACAGATCAAAAGGAAAGCTTTCGTCATAGATCTTGAATTGGACTGTAATCAGTGTAGGAGTTCTGTAAGCTTCAGTGCAAGACCTTTTCATTTTCCTCATGTGAAGATCAATTAGATCATAAACTCTTCAGAACAAACATCAGATCCTTTCAGTGTTTACTGTACTAAACAATGCAAAGCACCACAGTTTTGGCTTCAAGAAAACAAACTGTAATTGACATATTTGTCTCAATACGGGAGGATCAAAACCAGCGAACTACTTTCACTGCTCAACTACTGCGCAAATTGCATCCAGACTAAACTAGCCATAGTCAATCCTATGGATCAAGATGAATGCACAGGTGTTAGATGCTCTTTTAAAATGTCACGTTTTTATTTTCAGTATAGATAAAAATGGTTTGTCTCTCTGATTTCAAAAACAAAGAGGTAGGTTTTTTTCTCCATGGTAACAAAGGTGGGGTGTTTTGTTGTTTGGTTTTTTTTTCGTAAAAGAACAGGAAAGGCAAAAGGAAAAAGATGCTGTGACAAGAGTTTTGCTAAGTGATATTTTTGGGAGGAAATATGACTACATCTTTGCTATTTTCCCCTAAAGAACAGAATTCTTACTAACCGTGTAAGATCAGGCACTGTGTGGCTTGAATATTTATTGTAAATAATATTAGTTGCACTTCTGGAGAACTTATCTAAAAGTTATTTGAAGCTAGTGGGGATCTTTCCATTGATTTTAAAGGGCTTTGGAATAGGCCTTTAGCCCTTTTTTTTTTAATGATTCATTCCGAAGCAAGTCCTGATATCTACCTATTTCTAAGTATTGGGCAAATAGTTTGGACAAACAACTTCTGGTCTACAGGCTGTTTCCAAAATGTTAATTTAGACTATTCACTGTTCAATATTCACAATGTATGATTAGTCATCTACATCATTGTCA
>NW_010418941.1:0-19363 GCF_000710305.1 Buceros rhinoceros silvestris
CTGACTTTAAATATTATTTATAATATATTCTATATTTTTCCCAGAAAGTTAAGATCTTGAGGGGTTTGTAGGAGTTATTTGTCCACCCTTCAATTTTAGAATTAGTAGTTTAGCTAGGGAGAATTTGTCACATTACAGATAAAGAACATTGTAATCTCATTAATGGTGGCATTTTATAAAATTGACTAAAAAACTTAGATTAGACCTAATGTAAAACACATTAGTTGAGAAAATTTGTCTCTGTGTAATTTCCTTCAAAAAATATAGTTCATACTGAGCTTTAAGCTTTAACCTATTTTAAGCTATTTTTTAAAATAGTTACAACAGTGAAATTTCAAACTGAATATTTGGATGCCTGTAAGATCATAAACTTAATAGGAAATAAAATAAAATTGAGCTATTTATGGCGTTTTAGCAAAGAAATGTAGCAACACTAAAAAAAATCACTACTTCTTTGCTCATTAAATTAACTAGACTGTGCTGCTGCATCCCCAGATTTTGTTTGTGCTCCAGGTTCTCTCTCAGACCCACTACAGTCTGATAAAAATAACCGCAAGCTTCTTTGCCCTGGTACTTTCATTTAAAATAGGTGTGTCTCTGTGGTCATGCGTGAGACTTCTCAGACCAAGTGACGGCCTGATTTCTAACAGTATTGCTGGCTTAATGTCAGTGAGAACGTGGGAGCAGACCCTGTTGTGTGCAGGAAACCTCCTTAGGTCCTGACGCTTCAAACTTTTCCTTGCACGCAAAAATCTCACTCCCGCAAGAGGCTGCAGCATGCGGTGGCACGGCACGGCACAGCTGTGGGACTCTCCGTGTGCAGGGGACTGTTCGCTCGATGGCAGGTTTGCAGGATCAGGCTCATCCCTCCAACTAGTTTTGTGATCTGGAGAGGAGAGTCATTTATTCTGGGGGAAGCTGGGAATTACGGTAGCCTCTCTTTATTAAAACACTTTGAAAGCAAAGTGCAGAAATCACACCGGTCTGTGAAATTCCCTTAGAAATGAACTAATAATGTCAAACGTTAGACTTTTTAAACTGTCAAACGAATTAGATATGTATTTGTTTTAAGGCAGCGAAGCACAATAACAGATTAAAACGGATTATGTGGCTGTCTATTCACGTTTGAAAATCTCTTGTAAAAAAAGGCAACATCTATTTTTATTTTCTTAAAGTGTGTTTATACAAGAAAGGATTAAAAAAAAAGTGCTCCATAAAACCTCAGGGCACCACTGGTGGTTGTTTAATATACCGGTAACTGAGTAGTACTGTAACCTACCCACAACTGCTAACCATCGCAACAACAACAGTTTGAACAACATTGAGGATTTTATGATGCTAAGCCCATACTGAGAATTTTGGGCATGATCCTTAGCTGACTGGTAACTTTTAACTCTTAAAAATCTCTTGCCATCTTCTGCAGGTCTTGTTTTCTGAACACATTTTAATGCAACTTCTTTAGGAGTGGCTGGAGCTGTTACTTATGTAGTTAAATTCAGAGATGCATTGTACTTCAGTGTTACTGACTGCTCCGGACAAAAAATTGCACCTGAAATGAGTGAGAGAAGATGTATGAATCGAAATGGGGAGGGAGGAGAAAGAATCGTGGGTTCTTTCAGATGATATTGAATGCAAGCATAGCCGACGATATTTTTATTCTTGTAAAAAATCTAGCAAAAGGCTATCTGCCTGTTGTGCAGTTTAAAAAATAAAAGAAACCAAGTAAAATAATTAGTTAAAGAGCAAGAAAGTCTGTGAGGCATATGAGAGCCTCAAGTGGTTGGAACATTTTGCTTGAACATCTGTTTGTCGATGCATGATTCTGGTGTTATTAATCTTCTTTGTAGGTAAGCAGGTGATTCACCCCAACCAAATTGCTGTTGTCCAGGAACAGTTCTCTCCGAGCCCTGAAAAAATAAAGTGGGCGCAAGAACTGATTTCTGCTTTTGAAGAACATCAGCGATTAGGCAAGGTAAATATTTTGTTAAATATGCCATAGAGGAAACCAGATTTGAATACTACTTAGGATTTAGAAAGATAGGTGATGGGTCTGCATTTATCTGATGAGGTGTGCTGTAACTGAGAGTAGGGCTCGTGACATCTGTGTCTGGATAGACTGTAGAGTGTATGTGTATTATAAATGTGTCACTTCCCAATATATTTACAAATAGACCGTCTGTCTTTCTCTCCTCCCTGTTTTAACTCTAATTCTTCAATTACACAGCTTTTTGAGTACCTGCATATATCTACAGCATCGGTGAATTAAAAATGCTTCTCTGTTATACCATGGAATCATGGTGTTACCATAACAGGAAAATACTTGCAATCAAAAGGCAGGTAGCCTGGCACATGACTCAGACTGATTGTGAAGACATCATTTACGGGAATAAATAAACATATTAGGAAGCCTTGGTTTTCTAAAAAATCTCTGTGTTGGTAAACCTGTTTCACTTGGAGGGGTGGAGGGGTGGGGGGGTGATCCTGCAAACATCCCTAGTAGTGAGTGAATTTTCTTTTCTGCAAAACTGCTTGCAGATTGTGGTTCTTAATCATTAAAAATGGGAATGTTTTATGTGTATTTGTACCAATTGCTGGACCTGAAATTTGGATAGAGGAGAAAGCAAATTAACACTAGAATATGATTGTTCCTAATTTAGTGCATCATTGAGTCTCACGTTTCCTGCTCTGTGGGTTTCTGCTATGTAAATATTGCGGTGGTGATGCACAATCTGTCTCCACTTTGTGCCAGTAATACTTAAATTAGGGGTCGCCTGAAGGAAGATTTTATGCTAGTTGCAGCATTGTCAGTTAATTATCTTAAAGGTTATTTGCTATAATCCAGTTTGCCTCTTTTTGGAAGAAAAAGAAGTTGCAGCTAAATATGTTTATCTTAGTTGCAGCCAAGCCCAGGCTAGTTAAAAAGCAAAGTCCCGATGTCAGAACAGGGAGTGCAGATGAGCAGGAACGGTTCGTGTGTGCTTGTGTGGTATTCAAGTGGGAGACAAATCTCTTTGGTAGTGAAGTTCATATTCAGCCTGTCCATAGGGTCTCCAGTGCTGTATAAAGGTTTTATGTACATTTCTTCACTGTCTGGCGGGTAGGAATAGATTGAGGTGTGTGCCTTCCCCGTTCCCCTGCGTTTCTGATACCACAGATGTTGTTCATTAGAAATGCTAAAAAGGTCAAAGCAGAAATGTTGCTTTCATCTCAGGGTAAAAGTGTGACAAGATATTAACTATTGCTCTGCCCTTCTCTTTGCTAGACTGTTGCATCCCCTCTGTGGAACCTGAGGGTTTCCAATACGTCCATGACTACAATATTTAGGTGCTGTCCTGAGTAGCTATTTCAGGGTTACTATTAGGATGTTGTATCCCCATCCTTCTTTCTTCTGTCCCCTTGATTTTGAAATGTAGCTGTCTTCATGCAAACAATTTAGAAACAGAAAATGTATGACTGGTTTTGCCCATTACTCCAATTCGCAAAGCTTGGCTCTCTTGCAAAAGGCATCGTTATATGCATTCTGCTGGTGCAGATATGTAGGCTGGTAGATACAGAGAGAAAAAAGTCAAATGGCACACTCAGCCAAATATTTTTGATGTTTATGATGTGTATAATACTATTCACTCAGCTGAATTTAGTGTCAGAAACTCATCTAAGGAACACTCCTGTCATATGAACAATCGATGAGGAGACTGAACTAAATTTAACTCTAGTCGCAATATCACAGTCATGAAGCCAAATGTGTTTAATGTTGAAGAAGTCTGTATTAGGCAAGCATTAGTCTTTGGATTTGTTTTGAAACTGTTATTTTACTAGCATAATGCTGGTTTCTTGCTTATATCAGCCATTCGGCGGGGGAGTTATTTGGGTTTAGGGGATTTATTTTTCTTTTTTTAATAAATGCTTTTAATAGAGGTTTTAAGCTTGTATAATCAGCTGCAAGAACAGATTTGCTGAGGGTTTGTGATTTGGGCTGATTTTTTTAACCAACCAGGTTGCATGCTTTGAATATTTTTTGCATATAGCCATCTATCAATACAGAAGGACTGGCAGGTTAATATGAACTTCTGGCTCTTGTATCACTGCCGCATTGCCAGGCTTCATTACAAAATTGGACAAATAGTTTTCTGTGTAGTGCTGCAAACTTCTTAACCAAGTTTGCAATTTGATACTGTAAATTTGTCGGTAAGAAGAGCTTGCTCATTACTTATTTTTTCTTCCAAAGCAAACATATCTCACTGAGCGATCCTCTTACTCGGCATCTTAGCAACGTGCTAAAATATAAGTAATAACTCTTCCCCTACCACCTCCTGACAAATACTCCACATAGCAGTTTTGGTAATCCTCGTGTCCTAATGAAACACCTCTTCTGTTTTGCTTTTCCTTCTATTATATTAAAATGTTCATGTCAGTAAGGCTAAAAATGTAGCTGTAGTTAATATGGTTGAGACTTGCAAGGTTTTGTCATGTTATTAATCAAAGTTGAAAGCCTGGAAAAAATAAATGTGAGAGATTTGTGCGGCTGTTCGTGTGGTAGATAAGTTACTGGTCTGCAGTCTCTGGGATCATAGTTTGTAATTAATTGGGTTTAAAGTTTTATTACCTTAGTCCACAATGCTTTATATTAAAATACAGTATAATAAGCTTTTATAATCTATTCCAGTCTGAGACCTACAGTTGCCGTAATAACCCTTCTTTGAGAGAAGGATGAGCCAAGCTACTTCATCCTGGAGGCTGAAATGCTTTGACATAGTAGCACCCAAATGTGAGTGCTGAGGTCAGGAAAAATTAGGATCTCGGATGAGTGCTGCAGAATTGGAGATTCTGTGGCAGTGTCCAGACAGAAGGAAACTGGAGAGCTAACCAGCTAGCCACAAGTATTTGGGCTTCCCTTGTGGAGATAGCCCTGTTTGAGTGGTTGTTTTGGTTTGGCTGCTAGGTTGCTTTTGGTTATGGGGTGGGGTCTTTTTACATTTCTAATCTGACTGAAAAATAGCATATCCAGGAAAGAAATGGTAATGTATTTTGGACAATTAGTAGACTAATGTTGGAAAAGTACATTTTTTAATTTATACAATTATTTATTAAGTGCTCTCTTTTGTCTAGAACTTTGAGATCTAAAAATGAAAAGTGCTTGAAAAGTATTGTTTCCATATCGTTTCAATATTTTTCCAGTAACATTGCATTACTAGGGGATATGATTTTCAAAATTAAAAAATTCATCCTAAAGAAAGCAGGCGTAACTGTCAGGAAAGTCTAAATATAAGATAAATGTCAGAATGTGTTCAAAAATTAAAAAGAAGAGTAAAAAATGTTGTTCTGGTAGTCTGAAGGAGAGTTTTTGTCTAAATTTCTGAAGTATTTGTACCGCATTAAACAGGGAAGTGAACTTGTAAGTCCAGATTAACAGAGTCCGAGTGGGAGAAGTTACTAGCTTATTGCCAGAAAAAGGTCTGATTTCTATCAATGAAGGTACGATAGTCTTCACTATGTAAGAAACTCCTGCTTTTACATTACCAATACACTGGATACAGGAATATAATCCCTTCTATATGTAGCTAGTGTTTAGATATGACAAAAACGTAAGACATTGAAAATGCTGTTTTGAGCCATTCAATTTGTAAATACATCATCAGTCACAGTATCATTATTGTAACAGGATTTTTCCTAATTGTCTGGTTTTTAAATAAAATTCAGAAGGAAAGAAAAGCAGAAGAGTAAAGTAAGGGGCTGGCTACACAGTTATCTCATGTACTGATTTACAAATGCTTTGAAAGCACCCACACATTAAACCAGGAAATAGCTTCATGCTGCTGCCCAAGTCCCCTGTCAGGTAAGGATTATTTAGAGTTAAGGTAAGTAAGTAATTCACATACCCGAGCTGTAATATGGGTTGAATATTTTAGATCCCATGGAGCAAAACAGAAGAAATATCTGTACATGCCACATACAAACGCACAGAGTGCTTCTAAGAAGACCTTTAACATATGTTTCTTGCATTATATTCTGTGCCATTGTGTATTATGTTCCCAGCGGCTGAGGAATAATACATATGAACTCCAGTGATTTGACAAACTATACAGTTTCTCTTACGGATCTTTCCAGGATTATGAAAAATCTTAGGAATGCATTTATTTACACAGCATCTACCCAACAAAGGAATGGAAATTTCCAGCAGTGGCTCCCTTATAATGCTCTTTGTTTAGGAAAAGCTACCCCAAGCCACTGTATCTTGGAGACGATGTGCCCTCATGCTTGGGTCAGATCCAGCTCCCACCACCGCCAGGGGAGGTCTCTCCCCACTGCCCTCCCTCTCCTGGCAGTGTTGCTGCCCCCTGGGATGTCTCTCTGCATACCACCCCAGCCACAAGGAATCCATCCTGTCCCAATCCAGGCCATGGGTACTGGGAGAGCAGAACTGTGCCCTGGGGGTGGCAGGCACCTCCTGACTGCCTCCTGGGTAAGACCCACTGGAGAATCCCTCTGTCATGGGACAGTGTGGGACCCCATGAAACCACAGGGATTGTGTGACACTTTATAGGGCATTATAGGGGCTTTACACAGAGCTGGTGATGAGGGAACAGCCCAGCTCCCCAGTCCACTTGCCCAGGACAGTCTGCAGGCAGAGCTTTGAGGTGCCACCAGCCAAGCTGGATCCCATCCTGGGGCAATACCAACATCGCAGGGTAGCTCTGTGCATGCTAGGCTGCAGCGCTGTCAGTCCTCGCTGAGAGGATGCAGGGCATTTGCTGTCATTTATGTTAATTAGGCAATGGATATTCCTCACACTGCAGAGCGGGGGATTCAGGGATTTGTGATAAACTGCCACCTTTATGAGCTTCGGCCTTAAGACATATAGGCTCAGGTGCATCTCTGTGCAAAGATGGAGAGCTCACACATGGGTGGGATTTAAGCATGGGCCACTGTTATGTTATTTATCTTTTTAAAGAGTGGCCAAGTGAAATTTTAATGTAAAAACTGGTGAGAAAATAGAGATCAAGAGAGCTCATATTAGTACTTAAAGTTTCTCTGCATCGTTTTATTATTTGAAAAAGATTTTTAGAAATGTGTTTTGTGTCACACTTGAAGGCTTTTCTCTTCGAAAGATCCATCTGGGGGCAAAATTTGAACCTTTACAATGGAGCAGAAGGAGCTGTATTAGCTAATTGCTTGTGCTACACTGGTTCCTACACTGGCGCAATCAGTCCTGAGGGAGTTGTGCCAGGTGGGGAGAAAAGCAGACAGATTTTCCTACGCGGGGCTGCAAAAGCTCCTTAGTAGGGCAGAAACTCATACAAAACATTATCTTGCCAACTCCCCCCGCCCACCTCCCCCAACTCTTACTCCCCAGCAGGCATTCAGTGCTCTTAATCTGTTTTCTTCCACTCATTAAAGACCTGTGTCCAAAACACGGAGGGAGAGGGACTTGGATGGCGCTTAGACATTTCCTGCGGGGAGAAGTTTCTCCACAAACCAGGAGCAGAAGGATGGATGCTATGCCCCTCCATAGCCTTTCCACCTGGAGGTAGCCTCTGGAGGAGGCAGCTGCTATCCCAGGGGATGCGGGTACTGCAGGAGATAGTACCCTGATGGATTCCTCCTCAACAAGGCACGACCCTTCCCTCTGTCCTTGTCAACTCAAGGAGGAGCGTGAGGAGTCTTGGTGACACTGAGTGAGTGTCCGTGGTTTTGGAAGGGCTGTGCCATGCCACCGCACCCCCAATGCAGGCAATGTCTTTTTGCAGACATGGAGCAGGGAGGCACCCATCACTGCAGACACCTGCTCACTGTCATGCCAAAACCTGCTCTGCACCAAACAACCCGCAAGGCAACTACCCACCTCACAAATCCCTCTTTAAAAAGCATTAGCAAGTGCTCATGGGCCTCCTTTCAATTTCCAAAGCAGGATCTAACCAGAGATAAAATGTTCTGACCAGTTGGCTCTTTTTAAGGCTTACTGAGGGAATTCACAAACCTGTCCAGCCAAAACATTGTTTTGGTTAATTTAAGTAGCAACAGTCTTGCTGCCTCTTCACTCTGTGAAGCTGGCTAGCTTTTTCAGGGACCCGGAGAAGCTCTCTGCAAAAGCTGTCATAGGGAATGGCAGTAAAAAATGGCTGTTCAATCCTATTCAGAAAATTAATCTGAAATTAGAAAAAAAAAAAGATAGCAAAAATAAGGGTGATTTCTTTTTTGTTGACAGAATGAGCTTCACTATTTTTACTTTTCTCACCTGCGTTGTATTTTATAGCTGCCTTCCCCTTCAGTATCAAATGCCTATTGTGTGTCCCATAGTCATTTACTTCCAGATGAAATTTTCTAGTCTATATTTAATAAATTGCTTCCATGACTATAAACCTCAAGTTATTTCTGAATTACTTAATTAAGAGCATCCGAGGATACTGAAGTCTTAATATTAGTTACTTTTCATTTTGCCACATAATAACCATGATGCTCACTAGGGGGAAAAGAATGCATGCTTGGATAGGATGTTTGTCCAGGAAGCTGCTTTTGTGCTATAAAATAAAGATTTGCTTGGCAGCAGCAAGTGTACTCTCTAGGATTCTTCCGTTCCCAGTATATTATAAGACAGAGGATGAAATACAGTGGAGAATATTCCTGATTTCTAGGGCTTGCTTCTGCGTCTTTAATTTTATTCTTTCCTACTCAAGAAGGCAACAAACACAATGAGAAGGAAATGAATGAAAACAGAAAGACAACAATAAAACCCCTTGTGTCTGCCTTTCATTGAGGGATCTTAAACAGACTGTTTGTTCATGAGAGGCAGAGATTTTGGTGGCTTGGAGGAGTTTCTGGAGCTGGACCAAGCAGGATCCCCTGGCCCATCCCAGCCTAAATGGGCTGCCCAGTGGTTCAGGCAGCTTGGGGGGCTGTAAGAGGGAGAAAAAAAAAGTTTGTCTGGCTCACACCGCAGGGCAAACCCTTATCCGTGAGCTGGGAACAATAATGTCAGGTGGAGGAAAAGTGAAAGGCCTTGTAGATCCTTGTTCTTCATCTTTCCTGCCTCTGCCTCTGCCCCTGCCCCTTGAAGGATCACAAAGTCCTCCTACCTGTTGAGCTTCAGAAAGAACTTTTTCTGTCAGAGTTCTTGTACTGCTGCTAGTGAGTTATTTGAAGAAAAAATAATCTCTATTTCATGTGGTTGTTGCTCTTCTTGCTTTCTTGACTTTTTGTGTCTGTCCTGCTCCTAGAGGTAGAAGCCTATCTCATACAAACAGACCTACTTCTACTCTGGTGGAAGTTTACACTGGTGAAAAGAAACAAAATGTTTTCTTCATATCAACAAAATAGCTACAGAAACTTGCTGGTGCTGATACTTTGCAGAATTCCCTCCCCATCCATCCCCTCTTTAACAGATCACAGAGACTCACTAAGCACCTCCTCTTGCCAAAAAGACATTTTTGACAAACCTTTCCAGGGGTCATTTATTTTCCCCAAAGATTTTGTGTATAAGTGTCTGTCCTCCCAGAATGTTACCTCAGGAAAGGGGCAGATGTCAAAGGGTTCAAAGAGAGGATATGGAATTATGTAACCCAAAAGCTCTGTTCATATAGCTTGCTCTGTGTGAAGTCTTCAGTTTGTCATATGTGACTACACTAGCTATTTGGGCATTTCCTACCTACCGCAAATATGCTAAAAGAAGGCCATAGTTGTGTGTCAACTTGATCTGGAGGCAGGACAGGACTGAGCAGAGAGGGAAACGAGACGTTATCTTGTTATAGCCTGAAAAACCTGCTCAGTTGACCCAGATATCGTCAAACACTTCCTAGCAGCTCACTAACCTTTGGAAGTTCATCACTGAAAGGTGGATTCATGACCCAGCTCTTTATGATGGCTCTTTGGCTACAACTTGCAGAACAAAAAAATTAATTAAACCTGCATTCAGCACCATCACAGCTGTTAGCTTATTTCCTACTCTTGACAACCCCAAAAATATGGTTTCAACCTTCTGTTTCAAGGGAAAGTCATTCCTTTGTAGTCAAGATTATCACTCCTCCCTCAGGCACAGACCCAACGCCATTTGCTGTGGCCAGGACTCTTCTCTTTTGTTCATTACCTGTAGGCAAATTCAAGCATTCTTTTTAAGCCCCAAAGCAAAGATTTCCAATGTTCCTCTGCAGGGGGACACTTAAACAATGTGCGTTTTCATTTAATCCCGGGGGAATTATTTTCTTGAATGCCATGCTTTGTAGGGGGGACCCTTTGCCATCCACCTGCTTCCTTCCCTCCTCAGAAGAGCAAATCTGCCCCTCTTCCAGAACACACCACTCTTAATTCCTTATAACAGTTAATATGGGGCAGGATTAGAGATAATGTTCTCAGACCGAAGCAGATTTTAGTGGGTTTGTTCCATGCATTTTTGTGGTCTCAAAAAAGTCATAAATAGACCTTTGGGTTTTAGAAGTGTGTGAACCACTAAATTTCCATGGAAATAATTAATGTTTCTTAGATAAATGTGAATCAAAGGTTTCTTGCATCTGTGGACCTGAGCATACTTGTCTATATGGGTTCTTCGTTTCCCCTTGTGGGAGGTACACAAGGTTTGCACTGGCCAGCTGGCATCGTCCATGCTGCTCGTTTCCATTTAGCCTGGCATCTGCCCGCAAGTGCTGATACAGGTCACAGGGGTTGGAAGGGGACTTACATAATTACTTATTTAGACAATAGCTGCATTCACACACAGCCTCTGGCTCGTATTATCAAAGCAGTGTGGAAGCTCTGTTTGATTCAGGACATCTCCTAATGACGAAGGGGGTGGAGAAGAGAAGGGTGGCTGGCTCACTGGCCCCCCTATGCCCACTTCCCATAGGTCCTAGATGCACATCCTCTCAGAAAGCAGCCAAGCAGGACAAGGAGATAACCTGACTGCCACATAGTCATTGCAGGGATTTGGTCTGCAGAGG
This sequence comes from Buceros rhinoceros silvestris, assembly GCF_000710305.1. Lineage (NCBI taxonomy): Eukaryota > Metazoa > Chordata > Aves > Bucerotiformes > Bucerotidae > Buceros > Buceros rhinoceros. The sequence continues at coordinate 10,926 of NW_010418941.1, forward strand.
AAAGCATTGCTAGCTAAAGTGCCGAGAGAAGTATTTGGAGAAAGCCAAACTCTCATCAGTGGAACAGTATTGCTAACCCTGTGACAGCGGAGTGCCATCAAAAGACCTCCCCTCCCTCATGAGTTTGCTTATCTTCTCACCAACAGCCACCTAACTATGGCAGGGGGTTTTTTGGCAATTGCATGGACATTAGATAACCTCTATCCTAGACCTATACTTCATTCAAAATTTAGCAGCAGGTTCTTTCTTGTCCGTATTGCAATTCATGGAACGTGATCTTGGCTTGTTTTTCCTTTTCTTCCACTGGCCCAGGTACCCAGAGCTTCCCCCATGCCAAATCCTCCCCCAAAGCCTTATCTACTCACCAAGATCCCCTAGCATGTGCAAGCCTGCCATCTAAGTCACCTGAGCAGATTCCCAAAGTTAACTGCTTTTGAAACAGTTGTCTTTCTCTACATAGTGGCCCAGGACAGCCCAAACATGGACACACACAACAAATGAATATAGCACTATCAGCAATATTCCTTCATCTGATGCGAGGCAATTGATTTTTTTGCTTTCTTCTGTAGACAAGCCACAGGCTTAATGTAATCTTTCTAAATATATTTTTTAAAGTTCTGGCCACTGTCACATGGGAGTTAAAGTCGTTGTCTGCATGTAAGGTGAGCTCTGGTAGAACAGGACATCAAATCAGGTGTTTATTAGCAAAGGTTTGCTAGTGATCAATGAAATAAATAACAACAGCAGTGCTTCTCAAAAGAGGGCACAGAGTTCTTACAACCAGTGCTCATGTTTAGAGTCCCGTCTGCCATCAGACAGGAACCCAGCAGGCTTTTTGGAACTTACAGGACTTATCTATTAGTTTGATATTTATATATTTGCTACACCTTAGGGAGGACTATCCTCACATTCAGTACCAATGCAGCTGATTCATCGATTCCAGTGGTCTAAGAACTGAGGGCCTGCAGTAACCTTCTTAGTGATTTCATTGCAGTCATCGGGATGGTCATGGATAGAGGCACAGATAACCACAGATGGTGCAAATGCTGAGGAAAAAGCCACAAGCATTCCCAGGTGCAGGAGTACATCTAAATCTTCTGTCTTGTCAACCAGAGGGGACTAGTTCATCTGATCACTGTCCCACAGGTCCCAGAACAATTATTATTTTTCTTTAATTAACTCAACTACTTTAATCCACAGCTCAGAGAGAACTGTGTCACATAAATATGAAGTGCCTTAGGTGTTCTGTAACACAATCATTTTAGCCACCTTCTTTATCTTGTTAAGCTAGTGATACATAAGGAAACAAAAGATGGTGTGAGTAAAACCCCACATGACATTGCATATTATATAAAAATGTTTCAGGACAGATGAAGGAGTATGAAACTGTACTTTCCCTGATCTTCTGGAAAAATATGAAGGGCACCACACCTGTGATCCTGTCCATCCCCTGTTGTAGTCAAAGTCAACATAATTCTACCATCCATGATAAACACTAGCAAAAGAATTTGCCGCATCATTTCTTCCCCTTCCCTGGTTCCACCAGAACATATTCATCCTCAGATAACACAGAAGTTATGGACTCTGAATGCCATCCATTTAACTTCTAGAAATGAAAAATGTTTCTTGCCATAAAAAAAATTATACTCCATTTATGAGATAGTCATATAGATTTACCAAGCTCTTAACTACTCCCAAAAGTTTCACAGAGCAAATGTTCCTGGATGCTGCCACACATAAACACACACAAAAAGAAGAGGTCTTCATGTTCCAGGAAACACTGCATTAACATGTTCATCATTTGGCCATGACAAATAACAGACCAATGCTGAGACTGTTTCTGCGACTTGATACAGGTCATTTCTTATAGGAAATAAGGAAACCTTTCAGGAAGATATATAGATATGACAAGAGCCATGTCCAAGATCCATAGCAACACATGGCCAGAGTTGATTTCTAAGTTGTCAAAGAAGAGCCCACAACTACATGTTGAACTTGGCTATATCCAAGTTGGTTTTGGTAATGGCTGCATTTATCCAAAACAAGATTCGTAAGGTACAAGCATAAGCTCTGCCAAACTGATCTCCTACAAGTTTGGTTCTGCATCTCTTTGGTCTCTCCACAGCCACCTGGAAATTTATTGCATTAGTTATTCCTACTGCACAAGTTGATTAGCCCCCCTTTTTCGTGAGCCCTGTATCCTCAGCTCCTGACCTGTGAAACGTCACAGTTCTCTGTCAACTCTGCCTCATCACTTCTCTTGTCTGTAGGCTGGATCTTTGTATCACTTGGGGCTGACCACAGTTAATTTTCTTTTGTCTATCTTTCTTGCTGCTCCTTTCTAGGGGAAAAAAAAAAAAAGTAGCAGATTTCTATAATTTTAATTCCCTTCCAGCTGTTTTCTGTATTTGACACACACTTTCTCTCTTCCACTCTGAAAGCACTTTAGAACATATTGAAATTCAAAGTAGAGCTGTTGAGACCTTAAGCATGGCCTGCACCTTGCATAAATAGCTGTTAGGGATTTTTAAATGTTATTCCTGTTTTAACAGAACATTAAATGTCACTGTGAATTTATTGCATTCAAAGCAATAATGGTTCCTGCAGCAAATTTCACAGTACTTGTCCTGCATAGTTCAGCCTGGAGAAGGTGGTCTGCTACAGGAGACTGAGATGGGGAAATGGCTACTTGGTGGGCTCTGTGGGCAGCTGCAGTAACCAGGCAGAGAGGAGATAGATGGGTCTGCTGCCTTCCTGTTGCTCTGAAGGAAGGACACACCTCTGAATATTTCCTTGCTTGTCAGTCCAGTGGGAAGGACTCTTAACTAGCCTGCATGATGACCCAAAGGGGAAATGCTGCCTGTTCACTTTCCTCCTCGACTTCTCCCTGGTAGTCTGCCCTGACAGAGACATACAGCAATCAGGCTGAGAGAAGCCAAAGGTTGTGCAAATACAAACCCCTTGGTGTGTTGTGCCACCTTCACAGCTGTACAGCATAGGCCAGCCAAAGTGCTTGTACAGCTCCCAATACCCTACAGCCTGAGGAGTGCCAAAGTTACTCTATTTCTCTCAGAGGTTTGCCCTTAGCTTATTCACTGCGTTGCTGTTTGCAGGATGGCACTGGATAAGGACGGCAGAATATAGAATCGTAGAATGGTTGGAGTTGGAAGGCACTTTTATAGGTCATCTAGTCCAACACCCCCTGCAGTGAGCAGGGCCATCTTCAATTAGATCAGGTTGCTCAGAGCCCCATCCAACCTGACCTTGAATGTTTCCAGGGATGGGGCTTCTACCACCTCTCTAGGCAACCTGTGCCTGTGTTTCATCAACCTCATCATAAAAAATTTCTTCCTTATAGATATTCTAAATCTCTCCTCTTTTAGTTTAAAACCATCACCCCAAGTCCAATTGCAACAGGCCCTGCTAAAAAAGATTGTCCCCATCTTTCTCACAGATGCCCTTTAAGTACTGAAAAGCAACTATAAGGTCTCCCTGGAGCCTTCCCTTCTCCAGGCTGAATGACTCCAACACTTTCAGCCTTTCTGCATGGTTGAAACGGGAGCAGAGTCTTCGGCCCACAGAGTCACCCCTTCCTGAGAAGGGCTGCGCTTCCAGCCTGCTGCTGTCTGGTGAGTGCTGCAGGTGTCCCCTACTCACTCCCCTACTTCTCATCCCACTAGAGTTACTTGCACCCATTCATCGTCACCCGAAGGCAGCAGCCACCAGCTGCAGCTCTGCCTCCTGGCTGCTCCTTCTCCCACCTTCTCCGCCAGCCTTTACCCGGAGGGCCTGTCTCTTCCCAGGGCAGATCTGACATGTTTGACTCATTTGATGGCAGAGTCCTTTTACAGATTTCTGAAAAGGCTCCCACTGAATAGTTTATACGGTTACATGGTAAGCAAGAACCACAGCCACCAAATGCAATAGATGCAAACCCCAGCCTCACACCACACACCTGTCGCCATTCCCATTCACGCTGCAAGCTTCCTTAAGAACAGACCCTTGGTCCCACAGTTGAACTACTGGAAGTCTAAGTACAGGCTGGAAGCGTGAGATTATTGAGAAAATTAGCCAAAAAAGAAAATTTAGGTCTATGACTAAATCCCCAGATTAACGCCATCAAAGCAAATGGTGTTTATAGAAAGTCTTGCTTTCTTTATACTCATGTGAGAGTAAATCAAAAGAATGCTAAAGGCACATTTCACCTAGCAGAACTGGAAAAGAGAGCATGGGGACAAAGCTATAATTACTGGTATTTCCTATCTGTTGAAACCTGTGGGTGGAAAGAGAGGCAGTGAATAGACTATATTCCATGGCGTTAAAATTGGTTTCTTTTTCTGGACTTTAGCTCAATGCTGCAAATTAGCAGGAAGAAAATAAGGCTCAGAGTGAACAGGCAGAGAAGCCAACTTCTTCTTGCTACTCTTTGCTATCAGAAAAAAACTGCATTTTTTTCCTTCAAGAATTCAAATTGCTAGCAACCCAGCCTACAGCCACACACTGACAAGAAGAGAACGCACGGCAGATCTCAGTGTTCACGTGTCCACACGCACACAATTATCCTGATTTCCTTTCTAAATGTGTTATTTTAATGAAGTGAGGACAGGGATGCTGTATAATAGCTCCTGCTTTCTGAAAAAGGCATCCTGACCCAGATTCATCATGCTCCAACTTAGGCACCTTCAGAGGTATCTGACTTCAGAGCATCCTGTGTACAGTGGAAGGGATAAGAGCCTTCCCATCATGATTTGGACACCAGAGATCAGAACTGCCATTCCTAGATGGCCATCTCTTTCTGCAAGCTGTTGCAGGTATTTCGGATGACTGTGCTCCTGATTCAGCCATTTCACAGAACTGGGAAGGATAATTCCGGACCTCAACATATCTCTCCTTGTCACTGTCATCCCATGTGCAAATTTCTCTTTTAAGTAATTTGTCTGAATGCCCATAGAAAAATAGGGACATTTAAAGCCTGTTTTTCTTGCAGTGAAAGAAATGTATCTTGCAGTTTCAGATCACCAAGTTTCAGTAGTTGTATCAGTTGTATCAGGTTGTATCACCAGTTTGAGATCTGAATTATTCTGAAGAAGTCCTATGTCATAAAACATTTACTTAGCTCCAATTTATTTTCACATCAGTTAATAAACGGAATAGTTTGAGGCTGCATTTTCTGTAAATTTTTAAAATTGTAAGTGAAAATGACTGAGATGTAGCTAAGATTAGATGTGGTATAAGAAATAATAATAATGTCGTGGGGATAATGTAGGGTTGATTGGTTGCTCTGTAAACAAGAAATTTGATTTGAAGCATCTACCTACCCTTGAGTATCTGTGAGTCCCATTATTCTCCAAACCCACCTAAAACACTGCAAGCTGTAGTAAGAAATCCTACTTTGAATAAAAAAATTAGTTTTAACTATTAGGTTTTTTAATGGCTTTAATACAGACTGTTCTTACATGCAGCAATATTGATTTGTTTTAGATTACCCTTTAAGGTGGACTTTCATCTTAACTGTTCTAGAATGTGATTTAGTATTTAATTAATACTGCTTCAGTCAAGCTAGATATGCCACGCATTTCCTAAACGTTTTTGTTATATTTTCACTTTCTTATATAGAAGGTTATATTTTTCACTTCAGGTTATATTTTTCACTTCACCTACTACTAGAGTCCTCTATTTAATGATTATCAAGCCTTAAATGAAAACCAGAAAACAATAAACAGCTTGTTCTCCGCTGCTCCATTTTTCTTGCTGTGCGTGCACAGGCACACATGCTGCCATCGTTCTCACCCTGTTCTCGGTTAGCCTCGCTCACTGTCCACTCTCAGGCCAGCCTGTGATCCCATATCGATTGCACCAGGACATCAAAAGGGTGCGCAGCGCTTCACAGAGATGCCCTACGCAACGCTGGGGCCAGGCCTTCCATTCTGAATTCTTCAGGGAAGGGATTGCATCGTTGTGTTTGTTTTCTTCAAGAATGTGTCAAAGTACTGTCAGAATTACAAATAAGTAATGTTGTAGGGTTTTTTGTCGACTGTCTCGATGTGCAGTGTTTTCTTTCAAAATCCTACCTCAGCAACTCATATGTGGATTAAAGCACCCCAAAGGACAAGTCAGGTTTGGCCCTCTTTAAAACACATGTCTTCTGCTTAAGATTTAGCTACAATTCACAGTTAATTATTTTAAGCTTGTCACCACAGTATCAACACAAAATCCCTAGAAATACAAAGTGACTTCTGAGACCTGCCCAGGCTCTCAGATCGCCACCGCTGAGGCACACAGGCTAGTTCTTCATCCACTCAGTGAAATTCCCTCTGTGCAGAGTGCTCAGGTGGGCTTTACCTTGGCTCCAGAGCAGATTTGGCCAATATTGCCACGCCAGCCTCTTGTTTCTTTCAGCTTTCATCCCAGCCCCCAGCTCTAAGCACAGGCCCAGCCCATGCGTAGCACCAAAGAGCTGGTGGAGAGGTGCACCAGCACAACCTCAACACACCCCCCAAGACAGCAAAACTTCTCTCCACCCATCCCCCAAACACCCATTGGTGTTTCCTGACAAGGACAGTGCCTATGGCTTTGCCCTCCATCCGCAGGCAATTTTGCACCAGCCCTGTGGCACAGCCCCAGTGCTGGAGGGTGATGCTGGCTTTGGGAAGCAGAGCTGCCACCCAGGCGCAGGGCTTGCCAGGCCCCCCCACACACACACCCCACAGCTGGCATGCACAACCTCGCTGCTCTTAGCCCTCAACATTTGCCAGCTAGAGAGGCTGAAACAGGCAGGCTGCGCCCTGGGCTCCTCTTTTCTCTCTGTTTTTCCACCGCTTTGGAGCACTCAGCACCCACCGCGTTTCTTTAAACGCATTTGCCCCGTTCCAGTTAGTCTCCTAAAACTTGTTCAGGATTCCTGCAGGAGCTGATGTTTCTTGGATGAGTTTTTAAAGAAAAATACAAGCTAATTGTGATTTCCAGGGACCCTCTCAGGAAGTTTACATTCTCTCTCTTCCAGGGAGCATTTACTTTCCACGGGAGCATGATCGACATGCCATTACTGAAGCAGGCACAGAACATTGTTACGCTTGCCACAGCCATCAAGAAAAAATGAGCTGGTAAATGAAGCTCTCGCCATGGGGCCCCAGGAGCTGTTTTAAAAGATGACTATAATACTTGGGGGGGGGTGGAAAGTTAAAGACATCAAGCTTAAGCAGAAATTTATTTCCATTTTGCAAATCTGTCATAGTTTGCTTGCCAGAATTGCTAACTACTGAAAGTATTCCTGACTCAAACCACTGCTCGCTACTGCACGGCCCATGTACTACTCACAGCCTGCAATGACGTTACGTCATCGACTGTGTGACATCACGATAATTACTACGAATGAGGGATTATGACTTCACTGAAGGAGAAAGGCAAAATGTAAGCTGTGAGCTCTGTTAAAAGAGCAAATGGAAACCAAGTCAATGGCTTCTATTTGTATCTGCACTTCTTCCCACTCTGGTGCAGAATTCCTGTCAGAAAGGGCAAAGCCTCAAATGATTACACACCGGTTGAAGTAATTGCAATGAAAATCGTTACCCTGAGCAGGCTTTGCATCCCTCCCCCCTGCCTCCCCACCCCCCCAACTTCTGTAAATGTGCAACAACCATTAAAAATACTGCTCCAACAACACAGGACTCTTGACTTTCTTCTTTTTCAAGCAGTTGCTATTCAGAGCGTTTCCTCCTGGAAGCGTCCAGCCCGGGAAGGGTTGGACGGCAATAAACTTGTAGTTTTCGGAAACACAATGCAGCAGAACTTGTGCATATGGTCTCAAGTCAGATTTACATCACATTAGGGATACGGCTACAGGTCATGTGGGCCGTGTGGTTAACGGGCTTAGTAAAGCTGTTTTGAAGAGGTTAACCCAGCTTGTAGTAAGGGTAAATAAACATAACAACCAGGCATTGTCCTCTATTCAGCATGTACTCTTATATGGAGGGCTAAAGGGTATTGAAGCTGCAGAGGATCAACTTGTGGTTGCCAGAGGACTCCAATGAAGTTTGAAACACCAACAATCAGAGATTTTGTTTCTGTTCCTCATTAAATCATGAGCTTTTGTGCTCAGACTATGAACGACTGTTCTTTAAGAAATTAACAGAATGGGAAGTTTTAAACTATGCACCAACCTTTTCATGACCTACACAGCAGCAATGCTGCTGCACTTAGACAAACACCGCGGGGAAGGCTGTTCTGTTTATTTAAATTTGTAAATAGAAAACAGTTGTTTTTTTGAGTTTCATTTTTCACCGCCTCCATGGCCATTTTATGTATGGAGTCACAGTGGCTTATTCCTCCCATCTGCTCGCTTAGTATGTTTCCCCTCCATCTCCGAGCAGCGATTTTAAACATTTTGGGTTATTTTTGGTTTAATTAAGGGGAGAGGAAAAGGGGGGGAACACCACCGA
>NW_010418942.1:0-2369 GCF_000710305.1 Buceros rhinoceros silvestris
ACCTCCTCGTGGCTCTTTTGCTTTGCCGAGTTGATTAAAAGGCCAAGTACGTTTTCACCGCCTTGTTCTGCTTCATAATAGGTTGAGCCTTCCGATACTATAGAAAATGTGAAAGCCAAGATCCAGGATAAGGAGGGTGAGTTCAAGATGCGCTTCCTACTCTCTGCTGGATTGACGTCCCAGAGATGGGATTGTCTGCAGCAGCCTGTTATTTTATTAGAGAATGCCATTTAATCTTGATTTATGTCACCATTAGGCATTCCTCCTGATCAGCAGCGACTGATCTTTGCTGGCAAGCAGCTAGAAGATGGACGCACGCTGTCTGACTACAACATTCAAAAAGTGAGTAGGAAGGGCTGAACAGAGTGGTGCGGCCCCAGCCAGTGAGCACTGTCGGAGCAGACCAACCTTCGCTGTTGGGGCTAAGAGGTGTTTCGAATGGATTCCACCACTAGAAAGGAGGAGGAACAAATAGCTGTCAGTTGGGCTTAGTTACATCACGGATCTGTTCTGCAGTTGCAGTTAGAACTGAGGAATACGGTCACAACAGATTTCACAGTAATCGAACCCTCTGGGCTTTGGGATGCAGCAGCCCACAGTTCTCTGGAGCCTGTTCATTCGCAGACTCAATAGTGAATAATCCTCCTAGAGCTTTCCTAATTGCCTGGCACTTGAGATCTACTTTCTGTAGATAAAAGAAAAATCCTCCTTAAATGCCGCCTCTTGTTTTCAGAAAAGCCTTATTTTCTTGTTTTCGTTTTGAGCCTGTTTCATGTGCTTTACAAATAGGAATCCACTCTTCACCTTGTGCTGAGACTTCGTGGTGGTGCCAAGAAGAGAAAGAAGAAGTCTTACACTACTCCCAAGAAGAACAAGCATAAGAGAAAGAAGGTTAAGCTTGCAGTGCTGAAGTACTACAAGGTACGTGGAACTAACTTGAGGAGACGCTTGATGAAAACTTGGCTTTCACCAGAAGCATGTGAAAGCTGTAACTGGCCTCCTAGGTAGCCTGGCACAGTTACAAGTCCTATCTGTAAATACCTGACCTTTTAAACAGAAGGGAAACTTAACTTGGAGTGGGGCATTTCTGAACTTGGATGTAGTAACTACCACAAAACCTACTTTGCCAAGGAAAAATACTCAGAATTGATCATTGGTGCTGAAAGGTGGCGACTATATATGGGGTGTTTGCTCTTTGCCCTTCCCAGGTGGACGAGAACGGCAAGATCAGTCGTCTGCGCCGGGAGTGCCCCTCTGAGGAGTGCGGAGCAGGAGTCTTCATGGCCAGTCACTTCGACAGACACTACTGTGGCAAGTGCTGTCTGACCTACTGCTTCAATAAACCTGAAGACAAGTAAATGTACTAGACAATAAAAACCTGAAGTTCTGTACAGTTTAAGGATTTATTTCTGCTTCCTGTGGCACTGTCTTTCCTCTCTGCTGACAAGCGAGAAAAATCTGTGAAACTCTGGATGCTGACTGCCAACTGGGATGCAATACTTCGGCTCCAGAGCTGAAGCTGAAAGAGTGGTTTGAGCTGGTTAAGTCTCCTTCAGGAGGTAATGGGTAGCAAGGGTGGAGAAGAAAAAACCCAACACTCCAGCTTTCTCTCACAGGTGGTCTCTAAACGTGAGAGGAGTTAGACAGAGCAATAGTTCTAATCTGGAAAAACAGGAGATAAAGAGGTCTGAGGTCACACCTCCAAGTGGGTCCCTGCCCGAGAAAAGGGAGGGAGAGTCCTAACAGAAGGCAGGCTGTGTACTGAAAAACGGTCCAGCAGCATGGCGGGAGGGAGCAGGTGGCTCTGCTCTGTCAGAACAACAGTGATACACCTGAAACACTTGCCGTGAACTGAAGTTTATCCCACATTCCAAGGGGAGCAGCTGGTTTTCTGACAAGACTTAAAAGCAGAACATTGTCATACAAATAGCAGATAGAAAGAAGCTCACGTGCACCTCTGAAAGTTTGTTTAATGTTGGGGGTTGAAGCCAGCCAGGCATAACACGTGTCCGTTAGTGTTAATGTATCTAAAATCCTGGATCCCAGGAAGTTGTCTGTTGAACTTCTTTTTCTTCATAGCAGATAATTTCATCTCCAATATTGAACTCTAGGTTCTTGTCCAAACTCAATCCACAGTCCATACCCGTTTTTATTACCGGGACATCATCTTTATGATGCTTCAGCGATGACAAAGATCCTACAAAGAGAAAGCGTGTCAAAGAGCGAGCCCGCTAACATCAGAGCAGAGCTGGTTTGCCCTTCTTGCAGAATTAATGTTTCTCCTCATAGCTACAAACCAAAAGCAAGAAACCATGGGGATGGTGAGTGCCTGCAGCTGGTGAGTGGCAAGTCAGGCATCAGTGCTGTTC
>NW_010418942.1:2461-4610 GCF_000710305.1 Buceros rhinoceros silvestris
ACTGTGACACCACGGCTTTCCTGCCAGAGCTGGTGGTTAGGGAAGGGTCTGGGTGACACCACAGTGGCGTTTTGCAGCTCTAGCTGAGGCGACTCCATGCTAAATGGCAGGTGGGCTTGCCCCATCACAGGGAATGAGCAGAGTCCAACACTGAACAGAAACACGTGTTTTGTGGCGGTTACACTTACCTTTCCAAATAACAGCCCCTTTACGGAGTAACTTAAATTTCATTTTCTTGTCTAGCAGCCCCTTGTGGACTCTGCACCCAGCCACGGGAACTTTGTTTTTTCCTACTGTTATAGAAAAGGTGTCGAGAACAGAAGCTTCCCCTGAAAGGGAAGAGTACGGTTGTATGAAGTACAGGACAGTACCGAACTGGCAATAAGTAGAAGCAAGCCATGCTTCCACTTACCAGGGTTTACAGGGGAACAGAAAATATTTAATAAAACTGGGAACACTTCACTGGAAAATAAACTGGGCCACACTGAAGCAAAAATGGCACAGTTGATGAAAACTCACCTACTGTGTCCTCCACCAGGGAGGGGGGTAGTCTGCTGTTCAGCTCATCTTTCAAGTCTTCAATAAGTTTGTAGATGATGTTGTGAAGTTTAATTTTGACTCCCTTTTTAGCAGCCAGCTGTTTAATACTTGGATTGACTGCCACACTGAATCCAAATACCACACCTGATAAACAAACAGTCGGCAAGTGATGACTACAGGAGACCCCTCTTTAAACAGGAAGTAAGTGAGGTGTCTGCTGTGTCTAGGCTGTGGAGTTGAACTTGCAGCGCAGGGTAGAATTAGCCGTCAGCGAAACAAGAAATGGCATTTTACCACTTCTCCCGCTATTGCACATCGACTGCTACTAACCTTGTATCACAGCAAGCGGCTCAGAAAAGCCCTCCTAGAAAGCTGCCTGATGACAGAACCGGAGGTATCAGAGCAGGAATTAGTGCTTACAGCTCATGGAAGGGGATGAGGACCTCCCCGTTCCGGGCTGGGAAATCGGTCTGGTGTCCAAGTCAAGCTGGAAGGGAACTCTAAACCCTCCTCATCCACCTGTGGACTTCGACAGCTCCACAGACACCGCTCTCTCTGCGGCAGGGGAGGGTTATGTGGTCTGAACAAGAACAACTACACAGCCTTGCCACTCGCCTCCCTGAGCAAAGGGAAATTCTTCTGTAACCTCCTCTGCTAGCTGTGCCCTGTTGGAGCATGGTAGAGCAACCTGAGTGAAGAGTCAGAGTTTAACCCTAGGAATTCACCTCCTGGCAACACCTCGCTAGAGTCCGTCCATTCTCATGCCATTTCCATCCATCTCCGCCTGCACTACCGTTTGGTGTTACGGGAAACATTTTTAAGAGAGATACAAGCTTACCTTATTGATGCTGCAAATTGTTGTTGAGAAAACAAAACCAGAACCAGACGTACCCATTTCAGTGAAGAGTTCGTGCTAACTGTAAATGGATTTTTAAACACACACTCACCATTAAAGGCTTCAGCAAGACTTATATCAGTTTCGCTGATATCTCCCATTCCAAAATGAATGACATCCAGTTTACACTCATCGTCGGCATCGTAGCTGTCCAGAATGTTGAGAATCGCTTCCACAGACCCGTCCACATCACCTGCGTGTTCAAAGGAAGCGCTGCTGACTCTGCAGAACGCCACGCTGTGCAACATCCCAGTCTTCTCACATCTATTGTTCTTGCTGCATTTTCAGTAGTATGTGAACACACATCTAACCCCTCTATTAATTCCCCAGATTAAGTCCCTACATACGCTCGGACCAGAGGCTCCACATCTGCTCTCACTTTCAGGTCAAGTTTGCATAGTTTTTCAGCTGCTGCAGTCACCGCTTGTGCTAAACCTGAGGTCACACCAAGTTTCTCCTGCCCCCCTTTAACCAATATATATAACTGTTCCTCTCCTCCATTTTGCAGATGCAGTCCTGTTGCTCATACAGTGCCTATTTTAATTTTTTTTAATATATACTTTTAAATTTATACGTATACATAAATATATTGTATGGGTTTTACTCGAGCTCCTGAGTAAGGGGTTGTGCTCAACCCCTCACCGGCTGGTTGCTCTGGCCCTGCTGGAAGCGCGTCCTGACACTGGCGCCCCCCCTCTTTCTGGAAGAAGGTAC
>NW_010418942.1:4698-11768 GCF_000710305.1 Buceros rhinoceros silvestris
ACTGGAAGATGTTCAATCATCTGTTCAGTTTTAAACCGATCAAACTTCTGCTAACAAGTGTTGTTGGTAGTTCAGAGCTACGCTTCAGACTGAGCGTCTGAGAAGCACCAGCACAGCAGGGCAGTAACAGAAGAGGACAGCACCTTTCACAATTACCGAGAGCACATTTTCGTCCATCTCTGTTCTCTCTTTGGGCTTGGAAAACATCAGGTGCTTGTTGGCCTTGTAGAGCACCGCCTTCCTCTGTCTCCAGGTCAAGTGGGCCAGCTTCTGTTGCTTCTTCTCATACTCCATCCTGTGCTCCTTTTGCTTTGCTTCAATAACCTCCACGTCCCTTTTCATCTTCTCCTGTTGTTCAACGTAGGTCCTCCAAGCCACAACTTCATGCGCCCTTTGCTGGGCAGGAAGACACAAACACCACCTTTCAAAACACCTCACCGGAAAACTCCACATTACACACGTTCATCCTCTTGCATGTTCTCTACAGGCTCACTCGCTCTCTCTCACATTTAACAATAGCTTTTGCTGCACGGGTGGCAGAGGATGAGCACAACAGCTTCCTCCCTGGGCTACAACAACGTGACTCAAGGCCTGTGTTTACAGTATCTCTGCACTGCAGAAGAGAGTAAATGACTTACTCTTTCATGTGGTATTTGTCCAGCTCTCACAACACCTATCTCAAGATATATTTTATGCATATTACTTTGCCTTATTTTTTTTTTTTTTTTGCTCAGCTCCTTTCCATCTACCTTCCTGCAGTGTCAGTTATTTTTTATTCATTTTCCTTTGCCTTTTTTTTTTTTTTTTTTGCTCAGCTCCTTTCCATCTACCTTCCTGCAGTGTCAGTTTTCCAGTAAACAGTTCTTTCTGTACCTCAGATTCCACTTCAAGGATTTCATCTCCCGCTGAAGGAACTTCCTTCCAGCCCATGATTTCCACTGGGATGCCCGGGGAGGCTGCATCTACAGCTTTGCCATTCTCATCAAACATGAGACGCACTTTTGCCCAGGTCTTCCCCGCAACCAGGACACAGCCTTTCCTCAGGGTTCCTCTCTGGATGATGGCTGTGGTCACCGGACTAGTGAAGAGCAGAGGAGAAAAGGAACAGACAAAACTGAGGAGACTCTTCTCCCTGTTGTCATGGTTAGCGCAGGTAAGCAAACACAAACCAGAACGCACTTGTGACTGAGAACAGGCAGAATATTCCTGTGATGTTTTATTAGAGCACTAATAACATTTTAAGGTGACTGGCAAAAAGCCCCAGGCCTGTGCTGTACTCTTCAGTTCTGCAGGCCAACACGAGACTGAAAAATTATTTCCCGCGCTCACAGGATTCATTTCCGCGATAGGATGAATTTTGCACTATCAGTTTATAACTTCTTTTTCTGCTCTCATGCTGCAGAATAACATTTCAGTGCTTTAGTTACAAACACTGCCAAGAAACAGTCAGTTTTATTTAACGACAACAGCAGAAAGTTCAGTGTTAAATACCGAGGTACCGAGCACCCGAGCAGCATCTCTGCAGTTACACACTGCCTCGGTGAAGCTGTAAAGGTGGTGCATTACTTACCCTTTCCCTTTGTCTTTGCGAGACTCAATCACGGTCCCCTCCACCAGACCCGTGGGATCTGCCTTCAGTTCCAACATCTCTGCTAAAGCGACGGTTGCTTCTGCTAAAACCATCAGGTTTTCACCCTGTATAAAACCATACACATGAAAAATACAAAGGAAGCCCCCAAATTATATTTGAATTTCATTTGCAAATTTAAAAAAAACCCAAAACACCTGAACAGCCAAATTGAAACTTGATGACATCTACCCCCAGACAAGAGTCCAGCACACCAAAGAGACAAAGCGGTGGGTCTGTTTCCCTTTTTTTTTTTTTATTCCTCCTTTGTTGTCATTACATTTTATTGTTGAGTTACAAGATGACTTGGGATGCCTTTAGAAAGCTGGCAGTAAGGCTCAGATCCTGCTGCGTCACTGTGGACAAAGCTGCTTCAGCCACCACCACACTACAGTTCCGTTTGAGTTCCATTTTTAGCTATCAGGTGTTGCCAAGGATAAGATGGCAAATCTTGTAAGACCCCTAACAAAATCGTGTTCCTGCGATTCGCCGTGTGTTAGGAAAATGCTTCTTTACCCTCCTTTGAATTCTTCTTTTCACACATACCAAAAATTATTGCTCACTGAAGGTCTGAGCCTCAAAATACAACAGGAATACGTTTCAAATAATTCTGGTGAGAGCCAGCAGCACTTAGCTCATGGCAAGGTCTCAAATACCAGGAAAATAAGCGTTTTATTTTCCAGCTGCCAAATAAAAAGGCAGCTGTATGCGCATATTAGACACCCACGAACACCAAAACCTTACCTTGAGAGCAGAAATATTGACAGCTTGAACATCGCCTCCAAACTCTTCACAGACCACATCGTGAGCCAGCAGTTCCTTCTTCACTCTTTCAGGATCAGCTTCAGGTTTGTCGCATTTATTAATGGCAAGAATAAGAGGAACTAAAAGGACAACAGACAAACTCAGGACCAACCCAACGCTAGCTGGCTGCTACCAGCACAACTGCAATGCCAGGTTAGAGCGGGTTAAGACCGCGTAGAACAACTCGTCTCACTTGGTGCCTACTGAGCAGCCACTGAGATCTGAGCTACCACGAGTAAACTGGAGGAGTTTTCACGTTAGGGAAGGGGGAAAAACCCCCAACGATAAACCCCCCACCCCCCCACTGTGAGCGCTTTTCTTGCAAACCTGCGAAAATATTAATATTTTAATATCTTTGTGTATTAATGCAACATCCAGTACATTTTGAAACGCCTTCCAGGGAGAAGGAACGGGACAACGACAGCTACTTCCCAGGTTCTCTGGGTTCCGGTTCAAGGATTTTCTTTCGAGAGGTAAAGAGAGGTTTGCCAAGCGCTCGTTATTCGAGCTGCCCGGTAACACACACCTCTGTGTCCCGGGCTCCCTGCTCACTTCAGGAGTAACATTAACAAGTTAAACACTGCATGTACCTCCTGCATTTTTGGCATGTTGAATGGATTCTACAGTTTGTTGCATTACTCCGTCCTCTGCCGCGACCACCAGAATGACGATGTCAGTGACGTGGGTTCCTCTGGCTCGCATGGCTGAAAAAGCTGCATGTCCAGGAGTATCGAGAAAAGTTATCTTTTCCCCGGAAGGCAAATGCACTGCAAACATAAGGGACAGGGTACAATTTAAAACCAGCATTTCGCATCACTGCTCTGAGAACTCTTATTAATGACACATCTCAGGCAGACAGATGACTGCTGGCACGGAGGTCAAAGGTGCTTTTAACTCCTCAGGAAAAAAAACGCATCCTGAGATCCTTCCTAACCCAAAGTAGTCTAAATACAATTTCAGCTGTGCAGCCAACCCGCTTCAAAGCGCCATCCACAGAGTCATGACAGTTACCGGGAGTTACGATTTCCTTTTTCACTGCTTACATATAAACTGTTTATGTCGCAGCATTTCTCCCCAGTGAACTGGCAGCAAGTCAGCCCGTTACCTACGACAGAGTGAAGCGTTTCATACAGCAGCACGTACACGTGAATCATACCAAGAAAAGCACCGATGTGCTGCGTAATGCCTCCTGCTTCCATTGACGCCACCTGAGTTTTTCGTAGACTGTCAAGTAAGGTTGTTTTCCCATGATCAACGTGGCCCAAGATAGTGATGACGGGGGGCCGCGGGGTCAGCAGGGCCGGGTCTGCAGGAGGCCTGGGTGAAACCAAACCAGTGTTACGCGTGGCCGCTGCGGCTAACGAAGAGCCATTCACCAGCGCTCTGACGAAGAGGCAAGGCGCGCTTCTCCCCGCTGCGATCATGAATCCTAGCTACACCACGCCATCAGCCCTCTCAGCACTCAGCGTTACTGCTGCCCCAATTAATACAGCAACTCGGAACGTCGAAGAATTGGCTTTTCTTCAGAAACCGGCATAGGAAAAGCTCACCTAAGCCAAATCAAATTCCAGTAGCAGTTTTATGGCCAAAAAAAATCAAAATACTAAATTTTACCTTTTACATATTACCAGTTCACGACTATATCACGTGTCACCAACATACCGTCAGAACAAAGAAAACACAGTAATGAAAACTACTGGCAGAAACGAACAGGATAAAACGCATGAACCCGGCGGTTCACAGCTTACCTTTTCACAGCATCTGTGTTTTCTCTTTCTTTTTCCTCTTTCAGTTTTGCTGATTTAAACTTCATTCCTGATTTTTTAACTATTAGCTTGATATGGTCTTCATCTAAGATGGAATCTGGTTCTAGCGAATCGAGGTCAACATCTGTGTACAGCAGCGCTTCGTAAATATGATCTGAAGAGAGGATGAAGGCATTTAACAGTTACACCCAAAACCCACGTGGGACAGAAATACCCCGCTGCATACAGGTTTTAGACTTCTTCATTAGCAGTTGATATCGTGTCGACGCGTTTCACGTTCACCAAGCACGCCTCCTTTAGTTAGATGGATCCAGCAGTCCCTGCTGTGCTACGCACTTGCAGAGGAGAACTCGATTCACAAAGACTGACTGAAAACTGCCTCACTGGATGTTACAATCTTATTTTTCACTCCCGATTTTCATAGCGTGCTTTTCCATTAACCCCTAAGAACAAAACAAGTGAAACGGATCTAAACCAAGCAGCTAAGAAGTGATGCAAGGAGGCAGGGGATTTGGTAGGTCTATTCATACACAACTTCCTTTGGCAGCAGAAATACAGAACATATTGCAGGAGTCAAAGACCGTGACACGCTGACCTACGTCCCTTACAAGCGTATCTCAGAAATGTACAGCGAGACGTGACAAACCTTTCTGCTCCTCTCACTGCTGAGAGGGAAGTTTGCCAGACAAAGCACCCTGGATCAAAAGCAACTGGGCTCCGTATCACACCCACCCTCCTCTGACGGGTGCAACCTTCCCTGCTGCGGGAGGGACGAGCGACCACCGACTAATGCCATCGTAGGCTTCTCTGCTTCTACCCCCCCAGAAGTGATAAACGTTTACTGCTGAGTCTCCCTCAGTCTCAGAGGAGTCAGGCTCTCACCTACGTCTTTGCCCATAGCTCGTGCAAGCTCCTCAACAGTCATCTTCTGCCTTATCTCCACTTCACCTTTTGTCAGCGGTATCTTCTTCTTCTTCTTTTTGGTCTCCTGCGTGGAATTAAGAGACGCATACAGGAACGAACACACAGCTGGCATGAACTAAGAAATAGTCCAAACAGCATTAAAAAGACAGCGGTCTCAAGCCGTATGATGTAAACACATCTTTTTGACTACAGTCCTAATGAATTCCAATAAATTAATGACTTCACATATCATACTTAATATTTAAAACATATAGCACACTACACTCAATCTTTTTTATTTTTAATGGTTCAAAACAAGGGGGAAAAATCAACAAAATAATTTTCATTTTTATTTTTAATAATTTGCTTCTGCCTCTGAAGATACATGATGCAGCTGGTGCAGGCACTTTAAGTCAATATTTGAAAAGAAATCACAATAGCATCATACACCAAGTACATTCTGTCTTATAAATTTATAATAACTTCTCTACACTCATTAATAAAGCTCTTCCTTTTTTTAACTGAAGTGCTCAAACTGAGCTCCTGGACTCTGGAATCTCCCACAGAACAGAGGCTACCGGGTTTTGTTAATTACCTCCCTCGTGGCTAGGTGTCTGCATTGCGAAAAGGCGCTACTGGATAATCTCTCTTTCTGCCAGAAGTGCGGACACCGAACGGACCAGCCGGGATGTGCCAGTGACTGCACAGGCCTCCACGGTGCTCTGGAAACTTTTCCGTAGGAGAGAGGACGCAGCTGCCGGCAAGCACCGCCTAACTGCACCAGATTTTCAAACTTCAGCATCAACCCTCGATTCATTGCCTCACTGAAAAGACAAAGGAGACGCCGAAATCGGTCTCAAAGATGACAGATACTCTTTCCTACGACAGAGTAGGAACACTAAGCAGATGTTATGTTTCAAAACAGGCTTTTTAATGCTGACACAGTTGAACTATTTATTAACTGTTCCAGTTTTTCAGTTTGCTTAAGTGCTCCACCCTTCTCTACTAGCCCCCTGCAGACACACCATCTACTGACATTGCCACCGCTCACAAATCTTTCACCTGTCTCCACTGACCTTTAACTGCTGAAACCCCCATTCCAGGCTCTTTGACGCTGTCTAGAAAAAAAGGGACATTCTCACTCCTTGTGCTATACTGACAGCTATCCAGGTGCAACCGACCTCTCTAAGCCAGTAAAACACGTCGGCAACACGCTGCTCACGTGAGCGTACACCACCACGAAAAGGCTGTAGCACTGTCGTAATTCCGTGCTGTCACACGGACAGAGGTGTCCCTTGAGGCACAGCCCTGTCGCACCAGTTAAGCTTTCCAAAATGCTTCTGCCATATCAGCCCAGATCTTGTTTTAACCGTCTTAACTTTGGTTCGAGTAATTTTGCCATTTATCCTGCACAACCTATTTGAACTTCTTGATGGCTGGTCTGTTTTGTCCTTCTGCTCAGTGCTGCCATTCTCTGTACCTCGGGTGTCTTCCCTCAGAGCTGGCTCTGTACCATCTTCCGAGCAGCTCCAAGAGAGTGGAGTGCTACTGGTTCCTCTCCTGTATCCCGGTACCTGCAGGAAGGGGGCAGAGGACAAACTAACCAACCGAAAACAAATACTTCACCTTATCTTTTTTTTTTTTCCTCCTAAAGAGAATTTTAAAGGGGCAGAATCGGTAAAACCGAGGAATTCCCCGACACCGAAAACTGACACAAGGTCAGAGGAGAACAGAGGAGAACCCCAGGCGAGGCTGCTCCCTGCAGAGCAGGCACTCGGGACCCGCGGCCACCAGTGCCGGGACAGGCTCGCACTGCTCCTGTCTTCGTCGTTTCGGCTGTAACCGCAGAGGAGCCGCCAGGCCACCAGCCCCTGCGCCTCACAGAGCGCCCTCACCCCCGGGCGGGCGGCGGGGAGGCACACGGAGAGCTGCCTCAGGAGCAGCCTCACCCCGCGGCGAGCGGCACCGCA
>NW_010418943.1:0-309 GCF_000710305.1 Buceros rhinoceros silvestris
CCGGTGCCCGTTGCCTGGTGCCCGTTACCCGTTACGGGACGGTCCCGCCGCGGACGGTAGCGCTGTCGGAGCTCCGCTCTCTGGCACGAAGCCCGCGGGTTACGTGATCCGCAGGCGGAGCAGTTTCCATCGCCAGCTCCGCTGCAGCAGGACAGCCGTCAGCAGCCGTGAGCTGGGCAAGGGCCCCGGCTCTGTCCCTGCTTCGCTGACCGGTGCCTCTGCTCACCGCAGGTAGAACAGCTTTAACGGGGGACTCTGCCGTTTCCCTTCCTCGGGGGGGACGGGAGCTCTTTCGCAGGTGAGCGGGAC
>NW_010418943.1:519-829 GCF_000710305.1 Buceros rhinoceros silvestris
GACCGCAGCACCGTTATCGCTCACGGATGCAGTGACCCCATCTCTGCCTGCGCACCAGCACTCAGGTGCGCCTTGGTGAGGAAGGAGATACAGCAGATAAACTCCGTGACTCTCCTGTGCAGTCTGTCCGACCACATACATCAGCATTTATCTCAGGATTATATACATGGTCCCTTGAACTGACTGGTTACACTGACTAACTCCCTGCTGACAAAGAGGGGACCAAAGCTGGCTCGGACATGGGTGTCTACATTGGAGACATCCGTGATCAGTGACTTGAATAGCGACAGCCCAACCCCCCCGCCCCCAC
>NW_010418944.1:0-5735 GCF_000710305.1 Buceros rhinoceros silvestris
GGTGGGAGACGCCACAAGCATCCCTGCAGCCTGCCGCGACTTCCGTACCGACTGCTGCCCCACGCCTTGTTCCACTGGCCTGCAAAACCCAGGGACCACGGCGCTCTGAGAGCGAAGCTGCCCTGCTCCTGCCGCCACGCAGCTGAGGAGACGAACGAGGCCCCATGAAGACACCAGCGAAGTCCGGTGTGATTAGCGCTGCCGTAAAAGCCCAGTGATGGGGATAAAGTGGAAGGTGCCCGTGGCAGGGGCTTTGGAACAAAGTGATCTTTAAGGCCCCTTCCAACCCAAGCCATTTTGTGTTTCTATGATTATTAAAGAAAAAATATTGGGTTTTTTTTCTTTGTAATATGAATACACATTTTATTTGAATAGAGTCGCTGTAATACAGGTAGGTAGGAGGTTAGAAGCTACAGCTGAGGGGTCTGAAGATAATGATGCTGCTATGTTTGCTGAACACTCAGGTAGCAGAAATAGGAGCTATGTTTTCTGAAAAGGGAGATACAACAGGTGGGTGGACGAGCAAGCACTGGAAATGCCAAGAAACCAGCAATAAGTAAAAACCTCCTGTGCCAAACCTACTAGCTTTCGTAGATCTCAGTTACTACTAACCTAGGCTGAACTTTTATTTCCCCATGCAGGAATCTGTTATGCTTGCAACCTGGGGGTCTCAAACAAATCTCACTGTACTCCAACTGTATGCCACCACAGCAGACAGGCTTCGCTGTGTTCATGGTGTGCGACTGGAGTCAGGGAGCAAGCAGGGCAAAGCTTATTTTGAGAGGTCAGAATGCCCACAGGACTATTGCTGATTTCCAGTGTGGTAAGTCAGGTTTCTTTCAGGATCAACTGAAGAACAGTAAGTCATCCTCACCTTTTGCAAGCCCCCCTGCTTAGTTTTCAAGCTGAAACAGCTGCTCAAGTAACCCTCCTGGCTGAGGTCTTAAAAAAGGTATTTAAGGTAAAGTAAACACTGTAGGGAAACCCTTTATATAGTCTGCCCTTATATAGGACAATAGGGAAGGAAAGGCAAAGGCACGCTTACGTGACTGACATGATTTTACTTGCTTGCTTAGTAACAGCTCAGAGTCTTCTTTCCATATAAATGCTTCTCTATTCAAAGAAAAGTTTACCTGGCTTGATACCGTGCTTGGTTCTCTTAGTGCTTGCTGGTTTGCTGCTTGCGAAGATGCAATTTGCCCTTGAAGTTGAGGACTGGGGACAAGCTGCTGCTGAGAAATGGCCCCTGACCTCTGCTGTAGCTGTTGTGACTCTGTCTGCTGAGTATTGCTGAAGCCCAGGGACACCGTCGGCTGCTGTAGGAACATCTGGAAAAGAAGGGGCATGTGTGGTTATTTACATAGCCCAGCTGTCTTGGATAATGAAGGTGACATTAAAAGTGAATTAAATCCAAAGATGCATTCTAAAATAAAGTTTTCATGTTTCTGGACTCACTATGCATTTACTGCTAGTTGGAAATCATCTATATTTCCTGCATTAACAGTTCTGCTGTCTGTAGTTTCTTGATTTCTTGTTCTGCAAGTGTACTCTCTACTGATGAAATGTGTTCTGAAGGTACAAGTCCTTTCTCCATGGGGCCGGCAAAGCCCCTGTAAGAGCAGTTCCCCGTACATTCACTGTGTTCTGGGGCATCCTGACCAGAAAGAAAAGAGTAACTCCATGTCTTCTCAGTCCTTTCATTTCTGTCAACAAAACCAGCCTGCCTTTCAGACAGGGCTGCTTTTGAGTTTGTCTCTGGAAATTTAACATCTTACACACAGCTGGGCTGTTGAATGTTTTTAATGAGGCTGCAGTCAGACCAGAGTTCTCCCTGTTGAATGGCTGTGTCCTTATCAATGAGAAGATGTGTAAGCAGACAGTCACTGTCATTTATCAAATTTCCCATCAGGTAACTGTCACCCAGTGTTATTCCTAACTGTGCCATGCACTTGCCTTGTGCAAAAGAGCTAGCAGCTCCTCCGTTCGTGTTTCTGTAAATAATAACTCTCCATTCTCGCATTGCAAGACGAGGCTTTCATCTTTAAAAGTTGTAGGGCTTGGGATTTTTTGCTTTTCTAAGGGCTATTTCTTTTATTATAGCTGTACAGACAAAAGAGGCATCTTTTAAAACTATGAATTATTAATGCTACAAGCTGTCTTTGCAATATTTCAACTCTAGCCTGTTGCCACCAAGGACTGTAAGGAGGTACATATCCCATGCAGTTGAAGGCATTTTTGGATCTGATTCTGATTCCACACCACTGCTACATGTGTGGGACTCCTTTAATTTCAGTGACGCTACTTAGGGTTTAAATGAAATCAGAATCACAATTATCCTCTTCATTATTCATCTATCAGTCTCTTGCCTAGCAGTACATCTGAGGTACGCCCAGTAATTAGTACACCTTTCTGCAGCTTATTGCTGTATTAACAATCCCCTAAACTATCATGTCCCCTCTAATTTTTCTTGGAAAAAACCCAAACCTTTCTCCAAAGGACCAGCACAATGCATTGCTTTTCTTTGTGTAAGTAGGTGTTGATCCATCGTGTTTGTACTTATTTATCTAGCTTTTAAATCACAGTTTGTATTTAAATATGATTAATTTTTAATGAATTTCTGTGTGCCAAGATTTTACTCAGAAAAAAGGTACAAAGCATACATTAATCAGCTGGGAGAGAGGGCCAATTAATGAAAATGTTAATGGACCTAAAGCAGCGGCTCCTTTCAGGTGCTGTAGGCTAACCACATCTCAGAGATGTCTGATAGAAATAAATGGGTCAAGTAACAGAGATGGGGCTGCTTGCAGCAGGTCTGAAACTAGCTCCAAGTATTTTCTTTTAAAAACACTGCTCACTGAGTTTGGAGCCATTACGTATCAGAAAGACAGATGGTCTCTCAACTTCTGCCAAGTAAATAGGTCTTATTATGAAGAAATCAAAGACAGGAATTATGAAAATTCATTTTCTTGTTTATTTTCTGTATATAGAAACTAAGTCTTGGACCTGTTTGGTAAATGAACTCACTTAATTAGCTCTAGCAATGAAACTGGTCACCATTGACATAAAACATTTGAAATAAAATTGAGAACAGGTAAAGCAAGCGGTGTGTTTCAAAAATGTGATGGGGAGTGTGAGCCCAGTGGTACTGGGCAAATTAAGACCTTCAGGAAGATTATCTTAAGTGTCCTCCCTGTACATGGCACACAGTGCTGGAGAGATACTAAATTCACCCAATGCAAAGTTGACATCTATCAGTGTGAATGTCAGGCAGGGCATGAACTTGCAGTGAATGACTTACTCTGCAGGGACCTGCCTGCGTGTTCGCTTCTCTTCCAGATGAAGGCCAGGGAGCTTATCCTCAAAAGAAAGCAGAGTAACCTGCTTTGCAATTACTGGAGTGTGCCACTGGGTAGGAATGTGCACGGTTAATGGTTGGCAGCTAATACACTATAAATTTACAACCAAATTTATCCCAGTAAACCAATTTCCTTTGTTCGTGTGTTCATACCCTGAGAGGGCTCTGAGTGTTTCATACCTGGGGACCCTCTCTTGCATTGTAATGGCCAAAGCAGCATTACTACCATCTGAACATAAATGTCCTGGAAAAAACTAGCTCGGGGCAGGAAGCGATGGTGCCATTTAACCCATGTCCCTGCAGAAGTGGAAGACTCAAGATGCCTCAGAACAAAAGTTAACCCGAGAGAGGATCAAAGCATGGAATTTCTACCTGCTGGTTAAGCCTAAAATCAGGAACATGCTTCATTTGTACAAAATGGTGTCTTTTTCGTAACGTGCCTCTTTTGCGGTAGTCTTGCCTGAATTCACCTTAAACACTGAAATATAGGAGCTTTAAATAACAACAGAATAAGAACGAATATTATAATAAAGAATCAAATCTTTCTCAGTCTGAGTAAATCCAAGCAGATAAACTAGCAGCCCCCTAACTGCATTGCTGCTAATGACATGTCTCATGGCTGATTTTGTGGACCGCAAGGTCAGTGAAGCATCTTACAAGTATTTTTTAATTGGCCGGCTTGTTAACATAGGCAGCAAAGCAGCGAGGGAGGGGAGGGACCCTCTGACACTGCCGTCCCCTTATTCCAAGGTAGATGGTCCCTACAGCTAATGGATGAATCGCATTGGCAAGACATCATGAGGAAACAGCTCTTTGACTCTACTTGTCCATTGGCTAATCAGGGGATTACAGCCTTCGGGCTCATCATTATAGACATAATTTTTTAAATGTAAAATATGTAAAGATGAGAAGCACAGCACTGGGAAGCTGAGATTCACTGACTTTGAATGGAACCTGTTTTGCAAATGATGGGTGGCTGTAGATGGTCTCGTTTGTAGTTCTTGCAGGCTGGCTAGGCTCAGCCCTTCTGCCTTCCTTCCCGTCTGCAATTCATTAGCCAGACTGTTCAAATCTGGAGCAGATACAGCATTCTTCAGACTTCTGAGGTTACTCTTGCTGCTCCTGTCCTTCATACATTCATTTGTCAGGAAAAGCAGCAACAGGGATTTAATGGAGTTTTGAACAGTTTTGTTCAGGGCCCACAACCCTCCTGCTAGTTTCATCTTTCATCGCACAAGGCTCTTGGAAGTAGTTTCTAACACAGACTGCCGTGCTCAACATCTGTCCAGTTGGGAAAGTGTTTCTTGGTGGACTGCCATGCTGCAGTTTTGAAGATCTCTGAAGGAAATGGAAATGGGGCTTAATTCTCCACAGAGCTACTGGTGCACTTCTGTGTGGAAGGGAGTGAACCAGTGGGGAAGATACGCTAATAAATCAGCTAATGAGGGGAAACCAGAGAACACTTCCCCCTTTTCAGACAGCATACAGCACTCCCCTGTGCTTACAGCTCTTCTATATTAGAGACCAGAAATGTATGCTTGCCTGTTTGCTACTATCCTTTCTAGCTCCGATAATGGACACAGATCAATGCCTGCAGCTCCCTGAATGATGACACCCAGCTCCCTGAATGATGAAATCTGTGTGGCAAAGCATGTGGCTGGATTTCTGATTTAACAGTTTACTCCTCGCTGTTTGTGAGTCAGAAAAGTGCTGCGCGCAAAAGAGTGAGGCTTTCTTTTAAGTTGCTCATAGGCAAATAAGAAAAAGCTAATTCCTGGTCTCACTCTCCCTGCAACAGCACAGTAATTTCTTTAACCTAGAGAAAGTGGGAGAAGAAAAAATCCCTGGCCATGAGTCAGTGTGACGCTTGCATGTCACCATGTTTGATTGCTCTGAGGAGACTGAAAGGCACTGGAACTACAGAGGATGACCTCCCCATCCAGCATTGCCCCTTCAGGCAGATAACCCTGGAGTCCCTGCATTTCCGAGCTGCTCTCCCGTCCCCCTGCCTTTCAGTTTGGCATTTGCAGTAAGCTGGAAAATGGTTGGTACTGACACCAAAGAACTTGACCTGGTCTGAGAATACTTGGTACCATCTGGTACAGTCTTCAAGGGGGAGAGGATCACCTAAATGGTATAACTCAGAGCTACAAATTGGTATGGGGTGGGCAGTACAGAACTACCCACCATTTTACCCTCCAGGCCTCCTCTTCTCTCTGCTCGAGCTCTCTGTGAGCATATCTGAGAATCTGTCCTGCTGTCTTTGAGTTATTAAATGCACCCTAGCACACATGGGAGACAGCTATGTAAAAATAAAATGTTTCCTGCATATAGGAATGTGTTCTTATCTTCTATTTTTGCCTGAATTATGAAAAAAAAA
>NW_010418945.1:0-310 GCF_000710305.1 Buceros rhinoceros silvestris
TGGGGGGGTGGAACATCTCGTGGTGGCCATGGAGGTGTTGGGACGTGTCATGTGATGTCCCAGCGCAGCCGCGGAGATGGTCGAGGCACCTCATGGTGGTCATGGAGGTGTGGGGACATCCTGGACGTCACCCAAGTGCAGCCGCGGGGATGCCCAGGGCATCTCGAGATGGTCATGGAGGTGTTGGGACACGTTGTGTGTTGTCCCAGCACACCATGGGGATGCTCAAGGCATCTCCTGATGGTCCTGGGTACATCAGGACATCTCGGGACTGCCAACGGGATGTGAGGACATCGCGTGTGTCCCCCAG
>NW_010418945.1:537-880 GCF_000710305.1 Buceros rhinoceros silvestris
GCCATGGGGATGCTCAGGGCACCTCCTGATGGTCACGATGGTCAGGACATCTCGGGTACCACCCAGGCACAACCGTGGGGATGCCCAGGGCACCTCGCGATGGTCCTGGAGGTGTCGGGACATCTCGTGTGTTGTCCCAGCACGCCATGGGGATGCTGGGACATCTCATGACCGTCATGGGGATGCTGGGACATCTGCTCCGTTGCCCCACGAACCGTCGTGGAGATGTCGGGGTGTCTCCTGCGCTGCCCTGGTGCAGCCAGGGAGGTGTGGGGGCACCTGGGGCATCGTCCTGCCGTGGGCAGCGGGGGGCTGGGGACACCTCGTGCCTCGCTCCAGGGAG
>NW_010418946.1:0-8067 GCF_000710305.1 Buceros rhinoceros silvestris
CTGCCCGGGCATGGAGCCTGCAGCGGGGTTGGGGCTGGGTCCCGGACCCGGAGGTTGCTGCAGGGCTGGGACGGCGACCCGCGGCGTCAGGTGCTCTGGAAGCCCATGAGTCTGCGAGTCAGGCGATGAGCACCCTCTTTTCAGCACTTCGTACCTGCGCAGGGTGGCGGCAGCGGGGGTGCAGGTTTCTCCCTCCCACGGAGCGTTCGCGCCGCTTTGTGCGTTCCCTGCCGGCTGCCCCTGTGTGCCCCGAGTGTGTCCTGCGCCGCGCCTCTTTGGGGGCGATACGCTGCTGGAGCTGGATGGGTTCACACTGAATTTTCCCGTTTCGGGAGAGCCACGTCTTCTTCACATCGCTGTGAAGACTGCCCGCTCTTGTTCTTTGGCCAAGTTGTCGCTTTGTCCACCTCGCCCATCGCACCGTTCCTTACTCAGCTGTAAAATGCCCATCTTGAATCCCCGCACTCTCCTAAGAACTCTTGGTGTTAAACGAAATCTAAACAAAGCATTGAGATGCTGAGTTTTGCTTAGGGGAGGTGCAAGGAAAATGTCGTAAAATGAACTCTCCATGAGATAAACCTTCAAATCCTCAAAACCCTGACTGCTGATACACCGCGAGAAGTCCTCTGCTCGATCGACGTCTGTGAAGCGTTACAGCCATGGCCTCCCTGGAATGTCACCTTTGGACACTGTATAATCAGAGCTGTTAATAAACGCCGGGTTGACCAGGTATCTAGGTTACTTTTAAAAGGTTAGTTTTTATGCGGGCTCAGAACAATACAAGTACTCTGAACTGCCTGTGGGAATGCAGCCAGTCTACCCAGCAGCGTAAATGGTGAATGGTAACCCAGGGGACAATTTGCATACAGAGTAGACTTAATGGAAATATTTTTCAAAAAAAAACCCGCTTATTTTTACAAACTTTAGTAGAGTGTAAGATGTGAAAATCAATAGCTTCTTCAAATATTAATGATTTTTTTCATATTTTTCATATCACACACACACACTTTTTGTTGTAACACTTTACTTCACTTACCTTGCTCCAAACCCAGACCTAGGAGAAAAAGAGGAGAAAGAACAAGAGGTACACGGAGTCATAAGGCAGCATTTATAAAAATAAAGTGGAGTTACCCTCCTAATTCAAAAATCAATTAATTTCCCTATTTTCAATCTCAAATGCGAAGAATAAGAAATCTTTTTGAATCCTGTCACCTTTGCCCTCAAAAAAGAAACTCAGAGATTTCATTAGTGGTTTTACAAGGAGAGTTATTTTGGTTTGTGCGATCCCACGCAGAAGAGCTCTCATGTTTCATCTCACAGCTGCTTCCTCATCATTCCTTTACATTGCATCTGACCTCAGCTGCAGAGGTCAAAAGCACAGCCCGTGAGATTACATCGGCGTAAGTCTAGGGTGAGGGGAAGACTGGGAGAGCACCTCCATGCTCTCCAGTGTATTAAAATACACATAGCAGTATAAAAAGTAATCTTCCAAAGCATCTGAATTTACAGTGGCAGCATCAGGATTACCTCCAAGCACACCCTGACGTTTACAGCAAACTAAGGCAAAAAGCAGCTACTTACTGGCACAGAACATAGCAGAGGGGAAGGGATGTTTTGACACTGGGCCACGGTCTTAACTGCGATGGGAAGTGCAAAAGGAGCTTCAATTCCCACATAGCACATGGGAATTCGTTCTTGAATATCTCATGAAAAAAAGCCCTACGTCCAAAATATCGGAATGCAACCACTATTCTGCATCAGCAAAATATTCATGTAGTCTCATGTCCTGTCCTTGGTAACGAACAAGGGATGCTCCTTCCCGGGGTTTGCCCTCAGGCTGCCGAAAGTGCTGGGCTGAACCCACTGCAGGAAGGATCTGAAGCCTTTTTCCTGGAATTTGAGGGCCAGATTCGGATCCTCACTTCATCAGTCAGTGAGTTCACCTTTTCTGGAGTGGATGAAATAAAGCTATCACACAAGCTAACTTACCTCAGAAAAGCACATTTGCATCTGAAAACGCCAGCTGCGACTCAGATGCTGTGCCCCAACAGATTTACAAAGAATGGAGGGTTTTGGTGTTCTTCTCTTTCCCCAGAAAGATCTCTGTGCACTCTTCTCCCTTCCTCTTTTAAAATCTTGAAGTTCTCTAAGGAGTACTCAGAAAAGCCAACTTCAGCCCAGCTGCCTCATCTCCATAGATTCCCCCTGCAGATCACGGAAGGAAATAGGCTCCTTGTGAAGGTAACAGGAATGTCCAAAAAACCTCCTTGTTCAGAAACAGCCTCAAGAGCTACCCAGTGCTCAGAGCACCTTGGGAAATCAGCCTGGCCAGGCTGAAGGTGGCTTTTCTGAGTGTCCCCCTTCCCCACCTTGTCCCCATGTGGTGACCTACTGCCCCTCATGATGGATTTACATATCAACTTTTCTGTTGTTTTCATGCGACCCCTCCCTCCAGCATTTTTACTCCTTAGTGTTATTCCAAATCACCCCCTCCCCGTGAGGAAAGAAGATGGTTCAGTGTTGTAAAATTTGGGATTGTTCTCATCACTAACAAAGACCTTAAAAAAATGTATCTGCAACAAATTTAAGTTCCTGGGATGGTTTATTAACAGGTTCTGTCTTTTCACTTACTCCTAAATGGCAAGTCTTGTTCTATGTTGCCAAAGACTTTCTGTCCATGTAAAAAATAATCTTATAAAACCATGTCATTTAACGTTGTTCAGTTTTAGATGTATGTCAGTGACAGTCATGCAAATGCAGAAGAGTAAAACTTTAAAAATTGAGTTCTAGTTTGTCTGTGGTAGGTGAAGACCATATGGCATTTCACTTTTATTCTGGTATTTTGCATTCTTTCTGAAAATATAATCACAGTATTTACCTTTAGAGCTGTCTGCAGAAGGGAAACTCACAGACCAGCTCTACTCTTCTCATGAACAGAGACGGCTTTGTTTAAAAAACTTACATGCCATTAATTTGAGTAATTTTTTGGGCTGAATTCTCAGCTGTGCCCAGGCTCAATGGGAACAGCTGACAGAGAGAATCCACAAAGGAGCTGTTTGTGGCTCTCTTACCAGCTCTGTTTCAGGTATCCCCGTAACTACAAGTTGTACCTCATATTTTCCTCCTGTGGCAGTCCTCCTCATCAGGGTTGCCTTGGCTCTGGGTAGTGAGTAGCCTGGATAAGGCATTATCCTAGGCAATATCTGGAGTGCAGCTGGCAAAGATCACTGAACACAACTTTATATCCCATGTCAGCTAATAGTAATGACATATCACATGTCATTACGTCAGCTTTTCAGAGTCTGGGGCTTTGTAAACCTTGGTGCCCTGGGGAGTCCCAGGGTGCTCGGATGGGCAGGGGTTGCAGGTCACTGTGTGTTGTGGATGCTTGGTGTAGGTTGGATAGGTGGGGCATGAATTAAGTGGTAATAACCGTTCCCGAGTGTTGAGAAAACTTGCATGACTACATCTGAATTTCTACTCCCTATTTCCTCTTTCTGAAGAAAATAAAGAGAGAGCCTTATAAACACTGACACTTTCATCTGCTGGTGGTTTCAGGTGTCCTTTGGGAGTTAGTTTCCAAACTTGGTTCAGATTTCATCCTTTATAGCATGGCACCTTCGCAGTGAACTCCAAGGTAATACTTAAGAGCTGTGGAATACAAGCATTTGTTTTCATTCTCATTTACTAAGTATATTGTCAGAGATTGTGTAATGCTGTCTTGCATGAATTTTTATCTTTTATCTTTGTTGCCATGCTCTTCCTTTACTGACTGTATTGTGTGTTTCAATTTTTTAAGCAGAATTTTCTGATCACTGTTGCAAAAACCTAGTTTCTTTGGGGAGGTTTTGTGTGCATCTCCCCCAGACAAAGGACAGCAGCTCTATACTAGCTTTCCTCAGTTGAAACCTCTGGGCCATCAGTCTCCTGCACCATCAGTCTCAGTCCTCGGACATGATGTGTACCTAATTCCTCCCTGAAGGTGGTTGAAGGGGTGTGTTTTATTTCTTAAGTAAAGCTGCCTGGCAGTTCCCACATGGCCAGTTCCTGACTCAGACAGCACCAGCAGTTACTACAGCGGTAGCAATACAGATCATTGCAGTTTTGTGTCTATCCCCTAATTACTGAACATTTTTGTTCTACAAGGCCTTCCAGAACTAATGAGCAAACTGAAATTTTAAATCTTGGACAAGCAATTATCTAGAGAGCAAAAGGCTGAAGAGAGGGGCCATGGAGGCATCACATCACTTACCAGGAAGGTTCATCTGCCCTTTGGGGCATATAGTGCCAAAACATGAATGCAGACGAGTGCAAGACTAAATTAACAAGTACATATCAAAGAGTAGGAAAGAGGCATTAACTGTGACAACACATCCTGAACTGGAGTGTTTAGTCACAGAGAAGCAGCTGGGAATTACATGTATTAAACTTGAGGATGAAAACCAAAGTATTGCCATGAAAGCAGTGAAAATTGAGGGAACAAAGCACCTCATATCTAACAGCAAAACCACCTTCTTTCTTACCTACATGTGGGAGTAGAGGAAGTGAGTAACTAGTAACTCTACTCCCCCAAGGAATAATGGATGTCAGAAACAAGAACATACGAGCTAGGAAAGTTCTCTTCCTTTTTTTAGCTCTCTTGAAATCAAGCACAATTACTTGTTCATGGGCACACACAAATTTTTTTGTTGTGTGGCAAAACTCTTCCTTCTATTCTCCAAAAGGCTGTAAATCCAAGTTACTTCAGATTGGAGATTTTTTTCTCCTTAACAGTACCCAAAGGCTGAGCCAAATCCCGTCCACATGGAGAGAAAGCCCACGCAACATCTGGATGTGAGGCAAAATTAAATCATGCGACACCGCTCACCCTCAATTCTTCTCAATCTGCAGTCCAAAGGGAGGTGCTAAGGATCATGAGGTCTGAGAAAACAAGAATGATAAATAGCTATATGGTCCTTCTGATAGCAAAGAACTTGCATTGACTCTTTTGCCTTGAAATGAACCTCAGGAAAGAAAGGAGCAAAATTCAGCTCCCAATTTGGATGCCAGTCCCTGAGCTGGTGGTAGAAAAAGCTGCCAAGGGGTCGTTGCTGGAGTTACTGTGTGGCCCTGATCCTTTCTGCCCAAGTAACTTCTCCAAATACGATGCAGATTGGAAGTCCTTGGCAAGATTTCCAGCTATCCATCACCAGCTGGGAATATGGTCCGTCTAGTTAAAGTACTGTTTTTTGCAGTACTCTTCCTACTGGGCATGAGGAGTCCTGCTCTGGAAGAAGAGAAGCTGGTGAGAACCGTCCAACATCCAAGCTACAGGATACAGGACAGACAGCTTCCAGCACATCCATGGGGAAAAACAGCCTCTTCTCTGTGTGAAGTACACGTAGAGACTTGATGCTTTTGCTGGTGGTGTCCTGTCTCTTCTGTCCTTCCCTTTAGCAGTGAAAATTGTATCTAGCACAAGACTGCAGGAAAACGTGTTTGTTTTACTTTGCCCACCAGGCCCTTCATGTACTCTTTGCTTTGATTTCCTGATGAAAAATGCATGTGTGAGTCACTAATCATGGATGTCACGTATTGACAGAAGCCATCCAGCTAAACACTCATGTTGTCATCCCCAGCTCCCATACAGCTGCTGTAACTGAAATTTCCAGCCCAGATAATTTAAGAAACAGGAATAAACCTTCCCCTTAAGGAAAGCTACATGCTCTTTAGCAGAAACTGATGGTAAAATGCAAATGTGAGTCTAGAGACTGGATCTAGCTTCCCACTTTTGTCTCTGACTCCAAGGAGGCCTCTGTCTAAGCAAGGTAAACGTGGCTCAGAGAAACCAATCTTTGAAGCAGCAAACTTTGTGGAAGCAGCAAATCTTGTAAAAGAAACCTCATAGATTCATATATTCTTCCCCGTTAGCAACTGTCTTCGATTCGCTAGAATATCTTTCTCCAGAATTGCTGTGGTTTTCAGCTCTTGGTCTTTGAAAAGTTTCTTGACCAAACTTTCTGGCACTGAAATGTACTCACGCTGATGCCTGCATGGGAATTTGGCATGCCTGAAAACATTTATCTTGGGGACTCCAGAACTCACCTGTGCTTCCAGAACTCCAGAAGGTTTTTTCAAGGAAGTAAGTTATTTTAAATCTTCTGTTCTCTTCCAATGTGTGGGTGACATTTGTAGAGGGACTGTTTCTCAGGGAAGATGTATAAACAAGCAGAATGTCGGTGAAAGTTCCTTGTGTGGACTCTGTTCCAAGCCCTTGGCTTTCAAGTCTGTTTTCTCTCGCTCTGCTTCACTGCTCCTTGGGAAACAATTCAGCACTGGCTACTGCTGTAATAGGAACTCTGAACTGGCCACACAGATTGTAAATTGGCACATCCTATGCCTTTGGATATGCTGGAGAACATGGTGAGGACATTAGTTAAAGCATCCAGAATCCTGGTTGATGATTTACCACTACCATATGATGAATGCTTGTCCCAAATCTATTGCCCTGAAATCACCCCTAGTAGTAGCTGTCAGAAGTTTCTTAAGAAATGGAGGCAAGAAAGCAAAAAAATGCACATTATCTCCTCACACAAGAACTGCATCTGAAATGTCTCCCTCCTCCTGTTCCCAATGGTTTGCCAGAGATAGTCTTCTGACACACATTTTCTGAAGTCTTTCTTCATAATCTCATTCTCAGGCCACCTTCCTCAGGGGGAATCCTTACCTGGGAGAACTTCTATAGCTCATCATTTCTTCTTGCAGCCCCCAAGTGACTCTGGACAAATCGAATCTCTCTTCTCCTTTCTCCTATGCCTTCTCTGAAATGTTTCATTTCTTCATCCTCAGAAGCAGTTACTTCTAATTTACTCATGAGATAGTCCTGATTGTGTTTCTAAGTACTGCTCTTTTAGGCACTAGCAGAGATTTTATATTGGATTTTGCTGCATGGCAATTTTGCTGCATATTTCTATTTATTTATTTTTAAATTCTTTTAAGAGAGAGTAGCTGAAACATCAGTTTTCACTTCGTGCTTTTCACAGCAACATGAAAATTAACTCTGCCTTTCCAAGAGGATGCTGACGATGATGACAGAGCGCTCTCTGCTGCTGTGAGCACACAGAGACCTGTCACATATGAGGCCAGCTGAGCCTGCTGAGACCGTTGATTTGGTGCATAAGACTGCACCCCTTTTTTGACCTTGCAGCATTCGTTTTTGTTTCCACGTGTTCAGAGGTGTGTGCTCACACAGTCCCCAATGTTCTCCTCTTCATCCACGTGTAAGGGAGCAAGGCACGGACACCAGATGCACAGTTTTATCTGTGAAGTAGGATAGATGCATGAACAGTCAGTCTGTTTTCTTAATCTTTCCCTTCACTCTTCCTCCCAGCTCATCTGAAGTCATATTTCATTGTAACATTTATTAAGAGCTGGCTTAAACCATTTCAGTCTCAACCTCCTCTATTACCTGGCTCTTCTTGGAGCACTGCAGTTGCTGCGTGAGTGGCAAATCATGTCCTGGATGGTCTTCCCTCTGCACAAAATAAAGCCTTTCTCTTAATTTTTCCACACTATTTTTATAGTTTGTAGTTGACTATTTTACTCCTTGATGTGATTTTTCTTTCATTTTTAATTTAGCTTTGGTCTGTAGTGCTCTAACAGCCTTCCTCATTTTTTTTCTTCAGTCAGACCCATTTAATCAGTTGTGCTTTTCTTTCTGAATACCATTTTCCTTGTGTTTTTTTTTTTCCCTTTCTTCTCCTCTCTCAAAGTATTAATTCACTCAAAGACTACTCTTCACCGGAAAAATACAGTTATTGAGGTGATTGAACATCATAGGGAAAAAGGCTGGGAAGAGCAGACATTTTCCTGCTAAAATGCGAGTGCTCTTGGTTCTGTAAAAGGCCACCAAAATGATAATGAATTTGAAGGAAGATTTATTGTCAAAAACAATACATCTGGGAATTAAACAGTGTTAGGTGACATTCTTGATACTTATGGCCACGGAAAGCTGGATGGTCCCTATGAGAAATAAGGGGAAAGTCAGTGGTACACAATGTTCTGTTCAATATGTTTATCAAACACCTG
>NW_010418947.1:0-6018 GCF_000710305.1 Buceros rhinoceros silvestris
TCTGCCGGGCGGGCGCCCCGCTGCCGGCGAGTGGCGAACAAAGAAGTGTGCGGAGAGCCCTCGGCAGCAATCCCGTGTAAAATAAACTTAAAGAAATACACCCCAAACCCCGTACCAACAGCGGAGAGCTGCGGAGGAAGAACTGGGTGGTGAAGCCTTGTTGGGAAGAGTGTTTCCGAGACGAAGGGGTGCATTCGGTTCTCCTCGGGAGAAAATGCAGGACTTACCTCTCCTGCCGTGGTGTTCAGACCACTGTCAGATCTGTTTATTGGGTTTGGTTATGGTTTTTATTCGTAGGGGGTCACACCTTGTAACAACGCATTTCTCTTTAGATTAATTCGATTTGATAGTATAAGCAGAAATAAAGAATGAGAGCCCTTGACTCTACTCTTTGTTGTCTGCATTTGCAGTTGACTGAAATGTGACTTGCACGTAGGGTTAAAAGTGCTGTCTTCTTTATTTCAGAGCTCTAGGGGAAGATGTTGTCTCTTCTGACATCTTGCGATTAAGATACCTGAGAACAGGTTCAGTAAGAATCTGAGTTCCTGAAGACGACGCTTACGAATGTATCGAAATAAGAAGCTGTAAACACATTTTTTTTTCCTGCTGTCTCTACTGCTTAAGAAACCATAATCCAAGGCACTTCTCAGACGCCCGCCCCAGATGTATGAAGCCTCCAAAGCTCGCTGTCCAAACTGACTGTTTCTTAGTAAGTGGTACTTGCCTACGTTTGTGGTGTCTGTAGAGTGCTCTGAAGAAAAATCCCTTTCTCTGTAAAATTCCCAGAACGAACAGCTTATTATGGACAGCTTTTGCTGGATCCAGGGAGATTTGGAAGGCATTTAGTATACACTGAAAAGTTGGCTTCCCCTCAGTTTTTCCAGATGTATTGTCTCCCCTCCACGCCGGGAACGCACACAACTGCATAAACTACAGATGCGGCCATGGAGCTGTATGAACTTTTGAGCCATCTGAGAAGTATTGCCGAGCATTGGTGTCAGATGCCGCTTCACGATGTCAGCTGAACTGTGATTGTGTTATGCTAACCATAATAAAGCACACAAATAAATGGAGTGACACCCTTCCCCACGAGAGGCTGTGAAGTTTTACGAGGAAGGTTAACCGATTACCATAACCTCTGTCAGGCTCCGTGCAGAAGATTTTTCTGTGCAAGATGAATGTGTGTCTCCCTCCTCTGCGATGTTGAAGGCGAACTGCTGCTGCTTATGACAAATCCAGGAGAAGAAGCTTTGTAAAATGGCTCAAACCAGCTTGCTGCAGGGAAAGCAGTTTTACTGTAGGGAGTGGGTTTTCCACAAGCTTCAGCACTGCCTCCAGGAGAAAGCTAACTGCAGCGGTGGTGCTGCCAACAAACCATCTCTTGTAGCGAATTCTGGGAATAATACTGGTGTTGTCTCTGGGAAAGGAGCTGCCTGGGGTGTGTTGTTGGTAGGAGGACCTGGTAGTGGGAAGACAGCTCTCTGTACTGAGTTACTGTGGCCAAGCTCACCTGCAAACCTCCAGAGAGGCTTACATCGCCAGGCGCTCGCCTTCCACTTCTGCAGGGCCCAAGACTCTGACACGCTCTGTGTTGGAGGGTTCATTAGAGGTTTAGTTACACAAATCTGCCGCAGTGGACTGATCCAGGGCTATGAGGACAAACTAAGAGATCCTGCTATTCAAAGTCTCTTGCAACCCGGAGAATGTGAGAGGAACCCTGCTGAAGCATTTAAAAGGTAAAAACAAATTAAAAAACCTGACAACCTATCAAAAATAAAACTCAAATTAAAAAAATGCTGCTTTCTGCTTAGGTCTTCCTTCCGAAGAGTCTATGATGGAGAGGGTTTAAAACTTGTTGTTTCATGGCTTGTTACCCCTGTCAGAGCTTGCAGACCTACCATGGAAACATCTAAGTTTGTCCTTATAGCTGACATAAATAAATATTAACTTTATAAACAAAATCTATTATTAACAGTGGATTTCTTTATGTTTGTATATTATCACCCTCAGCTGTAATAACCAGTGTTTAAAGTCAACGCTTTAAAGTAGTTGACTTTGGAGTGGAAGTTAACCTAGTCAGTGGCTTTCCTGGGCTGTCAAGGTAGTTGCCCTTCACAGACCTGGAACAGACCTCGAAGGCCCCTTGCAAAAGCTTCCAGTGTCATGCTCTAAGAGGAAACTGGACTAATGGATCTCTGGGTCTGATCCAGCACATCAGTTTTATGTTGGTCTAAAAATATGTGGTAGGGAAATGTCAGTTAACCCTTCTGTTACTTCTCCCAGTGTGCACAGATTATGTCAAGTCTTCACTGCTGTGTTTTTTGTAAGTACTCCAAAGTGTTGAGTGGATCAGAAATTTATCAAGAGGGCTCACCCTGCCCCTTAGAAGGTTTGTGTAGCTATCTCAGCTGAAGGAAAATACTTACTTTTTATTTTACTCGGTGTTTCCTAACAAACCAGAGTCTCTTCAGGGTGTCACTGAGAATCTTGTTTCTGTGAGTAATGGTAGTAGTAATGGTAGTTTCTGGTAGTAATGGTAGTTTCTGGTAGTAATGGTAGTTTCTGGTAGTAATGCGTGCCTGAGATTGCCTGTCCATAGAACACTTGGAAGAATGGGCTGTCTTGAGCACAGCCGTCACGAGTAGATGTCTATCTCTCTTTATTTTGCAATGAAGAAAGATTAATTGAAGTCTTACGGAAAATTCAGAAAGGATAAGGCTTGTCTCTAGCAACAACTTCAGTTGATTATGTTGCCAGTATAAGACTTCCTTGGAATATTAGTTAAACTGTAATTCTGCAGCATTGTGTGACGATGTGATTTTCTGTGGTATTTAAGGGTTTGTTAGGTGATACTTGCAGTAAAAAAATTTGCTGTCTGTTCTTCTTTTAAAATTTTTTTCCTGACTACTAAGACTGGGTAAACAAATACTGAGGTTGAACTGTAGTGCTTGCTCATATTGTCATGGTGGTGTAAAAGAGCCTTCCAGTTCTGACGGCTGTTGCGTCCGTGCCCGCTGAATAAACAGGATGCGTGTCTACATTGTTCTCAGTGTAGTGTCTTAAGTAGTCTAAACCAAGGCGAATTCTGCATTTATTTTTGGTTGTTGCTAGAAGTTGCAACTTCCATCAGCTATTAAGGTCCTAATTTCAGAAGGATTAAGCCTTCTCAATTTCTAATGCCTCAAAACTGGGTGAAGTGTCTGTAAGTGGAGCAGCAGACTGGCCATCTAGCTTTAGGCAGTCTTTTAAAAGCCTGGAAGTGGATTAATCTGGTGAGCAAGAGCCCATTTATGTTTAAGAGTCGATTACGATGAAATTTTACTCATTTAGTACAGGCAGGTTCTCTTAAGAGCCGGAATCCTTCCTCTGCTCTAAATGTGATTGCCTCGCTCCAAAGAACAGGAGTTAGGTACGTGGCTTTAGACAAAAATGCAGTACAGGAATACAAAAGGTGGTTGTGAGTCAGACTCAGCTTTTTGTGAACACAAGGTTTAGCCATGGGCTGTTTGAGTTGTCAGGTCAATACACAGGGTTCTTGGTTCTTCTGTACTGGAAAAATAAAATGTGACACAACATCTGGTACTAGTCTTCCCCTTCTCAAATTTTGCAGCAGTGATTGTGAGCTGTTATTATTACATTAAAAATACTTTACAACAGCTTCAATCTGGGAGATTTTTTTTTTTTTTGGCCCTTCCTCTATTCCCTTGCTGCCCACCTGCCCTGATCTGCTGCTCTCAAAAGCAGCTGTGGTAGATAGTCTTTGTTCTCATATTTCAGATTTGTGGGAGATGAGGTGTTAGAGACAAGGTGCTCTACTGGGAGTATAAGTTTTCAGCACTGTGGCGGGGGACCAGGCGATGGCTGTTGACAGCGGTACCGTGAGCTTGTGTCATACAGTCACTGCCCTCAAACAAGAGGAACTTGGCAACCCCCTTCCCACCAGCAAATACCTTAATCATTTGTAAATTGAACTTTTGTTAATATACGAAGCATGCAAGAAATATTTACCAGTAATGTAAGTATTTTTCATGGTTTTCCAGTCTTAGACTGGGCACTTCAGTGTTCTGCTGTGGTGTGTTTGCATGTGCTCTCTGTTAAGTGAACGTTGTCCTGACATGAAGTGAGTTCTAGGAAGACTGAACAGTCAGCTGATTGCCTTTTGCATTGTGTAAAGCCACTGGAGACAGCATAAAGCTCTCATCTCAATGCTCCATTGATTTTTACCTTAATTTATTCAGGAGGAAAGGGGAAAGATATTTCTGTAAAAACACTGTCAAATTTTTGCTCTGCTTTGCACAGCTGCTCTAGACCCAGCTGCGTATTCATGGCCTGAAGTGTCAAGGCTTCTCTTCGTAAGTTCTGAACGAGATTAGACTGTCCGGTTTTTGTGGTAGTTGTCCCAGAAATAGTAAGGAAGAAAAACTTTCTAATGCTTTGTAACGTGCCAGTTTATAAACAGTATAAAGGTCATTAATTAAAACAGTGAATCTTTTTCTGAAGAATGTTTTTGGGTTTTTATTTTTAAATGGGTTTTCAGCAACCCTGATGGTCATAGGGGTGACTGGAGAGTTAAGACTTTTCTCCTCATGCTTGAATGTCTTCTCTTAAATTTCCTATGTATTTATAATCTTAACATGCCCTAAAAACTCTTTCAGGGGCAGATCTTGGAGATTTAAAGAGCTGGAAGGGCTGATCTGTGCAGATGTGTTTAACAAGCATTTGTTGCTGCGCTGACAGCTGAGAGAAAGAACTGCTCCTTACAGCACTGCTTTGGAGGCACTTTCCTTCTCACCCATGCACTACTGGAGCGGAAAGCAGCCTTAGTTAGACAAAAGGGAGAGTGCTACAGCCCCTCGTTCAAATTGTGGGTGAAGGTGAAGCAGAAAGTATAAAGGAAATGGTAAAGAGCGTTGCAGACTCCAAATGTGGGAAGAAATGATGTGTTAAACTGGAAGAATTGCCTTGAAAAGGTCTGTTAGGCTTTTCTTCCCTATTGAAATAGAAGAGTCAGAATCGGAACAACCCGAATTTTGCAGTACTGTCCCTAGGGTTGTGAGTGCGGCGACTGGTGGGAATACAGGCAGCTGTCGGTTATCCAGGGCCAGAGAGGAACTCTGTCATAAACCATGGATAATACTGAAAGTTGTGCAGGCTAGACTGTGAAGAAATATTTACCCTTGTGACCCTGGTTTATCTTTTGCAGACAAAGATGACACCAAACATCTTCAGACAGTAGAGGAAGGCACATAATTCCCTCATGTTGTGCTATGGTTCAGATTAGTGGTGGAAGGCAGAGTTTGGTTAAGTCACAGCCTGGGAAGTGGATGTTCCTAGAAGTCTGGCCCTTGTTTACCCAGCAGAGTAGATCTCTTTTGCAACTATTGCTGTGAGTTTGGAAGACATCCCCGACCAGAGCTTCCGAGTCAGAACGTGCCTGTTAAATAGCATAATGTGAGTCCAAGTAACAAGTGATAGGACTAGAGGAAACAGTCTCAAGTTGTTCCAGGGGAGATTTAGGTTGGATATTAGGAAAAATTTCTTTACAGAGAGGGTTGTCAGGCACTGGAACAGGCTGCAAGGGAAGTGTTGGAGTCCCCATCCCCGGAGGTATTTAAAAGACGTGCAGGTGTGGTGCTGAGGGACATGACTTTATGGTGACCTGGCAGTGCTGGGTTAACTCAATGATCTTATAGCTCTCTTCCAACCAAAATGATTCTGTGTAAACTCATCTTTAGTGTGCATCGGTCTCATACAAGCTTAAAGGAAAATCTGAATGTTGCTTAGGTGAATTGTAAAATATCAATTTCAGCCAAAAGGTGAATTTCCACATCTCCAGCAGGTCAATGCAGATGAAGCTGCTTAGCTGTAACCCACAGATGAAGTTTCTTGCTGTCTTCCTTGTGTCTTTTCAAGAAACTTCAAATGTTGTGAGACTTTTCACCCACTTACTTCTCACCCGTTGAATTTGGGTCAATGATGTTCAAGTGGTTTTTACTTGTGAAGTGTCCTAAAACATTC